>NC_057866.1:27529722-27789722 GCF_019393635.1 Dromiciops gliroides | reverse complement strand
CACGCATGGTGCACGCATGGTGCACGCATGGTGCACGCATACACATACATGTATATATACATATATACGTGTACATGCATGTATTATGTATACATGCCTGGTACTTGCCTAATACGTGCATAATACATGTATGCTGCATGCGCGGTACATGCGTGCTGCATGCGTGGTGCATGCGTGATGCATGCGTGATGCATGCGTGGTGCATGCGTGGTACATGCGTGATGCATGCGTGGTACATGCGTGATGCATGCGTGGTACATGCGTGATGCATGTGTGGTACATGCGTGATGCATGCGTGATGCATGTGTGGTACATGCGTGGTGCATGCGTGGTGCATGCGTGATACATGCGTGATGCATGCATGATACATGTGTGATGCATGCATGATACATGTGTGATGCATGCTTAATGCGTGCCTAATACGTGCATGATACATGAATGATACATGAATAATACACACCCATACACACATGATACATGCATGATGCATGCATAATACATACACATATACATGCATACACACGTGTACACACATACGCACACCTACATACATACACGTGCACACACGTGTACACACAAACATACATACATACACGTGTACACACACATGCATAATACATGCATAATACATACACACATACACACATATACACACATACGCACATACATACATACATACACACATACATACAAACACGTGTACACTCATACACACATACATACATACACGTGTACATACACTTGTACACACCCATACACAGCCACACATACATGCATGATACATACATGATACATGCACGACACATGCATGATACACGCATGATACATGCGTGATGCACGCGTGATGCACGCGTGCACACGCATGCATGTACGTGTTCGTACACATGCATAATGCATGCATACTACATACCTAATGCATGCATGTTGCATGTCTAATACATGCATAATACATGCATAATACGTGCACAATACATGTGTAATACATGCCTAATGCACGTATGATACATGTGTGGTATGTGCGTGGTACATGTATGGTGCACACGTGATACATGTATGATACATGTGTTCGCACGTGCATGCGCGTGTACACACATACACACATACAGGAGAAGAAGAAGGAGGAGGAGGAGGAGGAGGAAGGAAGGAAGGAAGGAAGGAAGGAAGGAAGGAAGGAAGGAAGGAAGGAAGGAAGGAAGGAAGGAAGGAAGGAAGGAAGGAAGGAAGGAAGGAAGGAAGGAAGGAAGGAAGGAAGGAAGGAAGGAAGGAAGGAAGGAAGGAAGGAAGGAAGGAAGGAAGGAAGGAAGGAAGGAAGGAAGGAAGGAAGGAAGGAAGGAAGGAAGGAAGGAAGGAAGATGAAGAAAGGTACCTATTACAGACACATTGCTAGAAGGTTGGGGTGAGGGAAATGGGTGGGAAAAAGAAAAGCAAAAAATAGTCCCTGCTCTCAAGAAGTTTACATTCTAATAGGGAGATAATGCATAAACAACTATGAACAAACAGAATATGTAATGGGGGGAAATTGGAGGATATCTTCAAGGGAAGACACTACCATTAAGGAGAATCAGGAAAGACTTCTTGCAAGAGATAGGATGTTAGCTGGGATCTGAAGGAATCTAGGGAACCTGTTAGCTGGGATCTGAAGGAATCTAGGGAACCTAGAAGGCAGAGAGAAAGAGGATAAAGTATTCCAAGCATGAAGGGACAGTCACTGAAAATGGATAGCTGGAAGATGCAGTGTTTTGTGTGAGGAACAGCAAAGAGGCCAGTGTTGCCCTATAGAAGAGCATGTGGATAAAGTAACATGTATGACCAGAAAGTAAAGAAAGAACAAGCTAACAAATGCCTTTAAAAGTCAAACAGAGGGGCAGCTAGGTGGTGCAGTGAATAGAGCACCAGCCCTGGAGTCAGGAGGACATGGATTCAAATCCAGCCTCAGACACTAGACACTTACTAGCTGTGTGACCCTGGACAAGTCACTTAATTCCAATTGCCTCACCCAAAAAAAAAAAAAAAACAAAACCCAACCCTCAAACAGAAAACTTTATATTGGATCCTGGAGGTAATAGGGAACCACTGGAGTTTAACCAAAAACGGTCATGACGTGGTCAAACCTGGACTTTAGGAAGATCCATTTGACAAATGAGTGAAGGACTGACTGCCATAAGAAGAGCTATGAAGCAGGGAGATCAACTAGAAAGCAATTAAAATAGTCTAGTGTTGAAAGGAAAATTCTTCATTTGTACTGTCAACCTCATTAGCAAGGCAAAATTCAGGACAAAAAGAATTAAAAGGATTTTATTATACTTTCCATCAAGGTAGCAACACCTTCATCAATGACTCTAAGGTAGGGACAGCTTTTATAGGTAACTAAGACAATTCAGATAGGTTCACCTCAATAAAAGAAATTGCATCTCAGTTGCTCCCCACAGTAGCAAGAATGTGACAATTTACAGGTAGGGGCATGGGACAAAGAGCGTTAATACAAAAGCTGCAGACAATGTCTCCTTTCCCACCAGAGCCTTCCCCCAACACTGGTTGATAGGCAGGGCTGGGAACAATGGGTAACTGGGTCAACATAACTGTCAACACTAGGCATTAGATGATAAAAGTGCACCATGTTGTTGGAATTGTCGGGGGGTGGGGGGGCATATACATAGGTGGGATCCAACATATTGGATACAGCAGCTGAGAAAGAGTGAGGAGTCAAAGATGACAACTAGGTGGTAAGCCTCAGTAACTTGTGCCTAGGAAATAGTAGATTTTAATAAATTCTGGTTGTTTGATTGGTTGGTTGGTTGGTTGTCCTTCATTCTCAAAGAGGACAATGATATTGGGGTGATATCATGACTTGCACTGAATTGGATTTAAGTGAGGGAGGGTTATAGAAGGTCACCAACCTCTCTCTCTCCTCCAGAGCACTCATCACAGCACTTAGCACCTAATAAGTTCATAATAAATGCTTAACATAGTACCTAGAATATTGTAGGTGTTTAATAGGTGCTTGTTCACTTTGTGTCTATGTTTATCTCCTCGATAATTTTTCTACTCCACAAGATCAAGGAGAAACACTAGTTTGTATCCTCTAAGTTTGCAGCCTGTGAGAATGAAGATCATTGGACCAGCAATTTACAGCATGAAGGAAACTTACAGATTATCTAGTGTAATGTATTCATTTTACAGATGAGGAAACTGAGACTCATAGAGGATAAATAAAGCTGCCCACATTCATACAACTGTTGAGTGGCAGAGCCAGGTTTCAAACCCAGAGTCTCTGAAGCCAAATCCAGGTCTCTTTCTGCTGATGATAAATCACTCGATGTGCTCCTCTCCAGCCAAGTCCCAAGTGGATCCAGTGTCCCCTCCTCCTGCCTTGGGAAGGCTGAATTATGAGTGTGGTGGCTGATGCCACTTCTATCTCGCACCGGTGCCTCCCATGTCCCCTTTCCTCAAACCTTCTTTTGCTCAGACAATTTCTAATCTCAGGCAGTTGCCATGGATGCACCTCCTTATCGGAATAACATTTTGGTCAACATTCGCCCTCCGACAACCCCTGTTGAGGAGCTGAAGCTCTCTCTCTCTCTCTCTCAAGAGCATTTAGAAATAATTCAGGAGGTGGCTTTATTATTATTGTTGTTATTCCAGAATGTTCTATTTCAGCTCCCGCAAAGTTTATGTTTCCTGTTAAGGAAAAAATATGCATACAGTATTTTAAAAGGGCAATGCCTTAATTAGATTGGATACAGAAAACCCACAGTGTTCAGCCTCAATGGCGTCCTTGACCTGCCATTTAATATTATTATGCTATCATTGTTCTTCAGTTGTTTTTCAGTATTTTCTGAGTCTTTGTGATCTCATTTGAGGTTTTCTTGGCAAAGATACTGGAGTGGTTTGCCATTTCCTTCTCTAGTTCCTTTTATAGATGAGGAAACAGAGGTAAACAGGGTAAAGTGACTTATCCAGGGGCATACAGCTAGTGTCTGAGGCTGGATTTGAATTCAGGTCTTCCTGACTTCAGGCCCAGCACCCTATTTATCATACTACCTTGCTGCTTCTAGACTAAATGGCCTCTGAGGTCTTGACCTAGGACTTTATGCTTCTAGCACTTTCTGATGTAACCTCTCAAGGAATGCTCACAACAACTTTGGTCCTGGATTATTAGCCCCATTTGACAAATGAAAATGTTTAAATTTATATTTTACTACTAAGTAGCTGAGGATAGATTTTAACCCATTACTTTTGATGTCAAGTTCTTTACCTGGGGTCCATAGACACTCCCCCAAGAAGGCCACATGGAAGGATTTCAGAGAGACCATGCACTTAAATGAGAAAAAAATTACATCTTTATTTCAATGCAATTGATTCTTTGTAATCTTATTTTACTTTATGTACTTAAAAACATAAGCCTGAGAAAGGGTTTAAAGATTTTGCCAGAATACAAGTAGATTCCAGAATGCATACACACAAAAGTTTAAGAAACTCTTCTCTGGATTTCTTTTTTGTTTGTTTGTTTTTGCAGGGCAATGAGGGTTAAGTGACTTCCCCACAGTCACACAGCTGTTAAGTGTCAAGTGTCTGAAGCAGGATTTGAACTCAGGTCCTCCTGAATCCAGGACTGGTGCTTTAACCACTGTACCACCTAGCTGCCCCCTGGATTTCTTGACACTATGTGTATACCAGTGGAGCATGTGGTCCATCCCTTTCTCATCATATAATTCACTGAGAATAACTTACAATTGAGGGAGGCCTCCAGCCCATTAGGAGCCCTCCCATGGTGAATTTATGGAAAGCCCAAGACAAGAGTCCCACAAGATGGCCAAGGATGGCCAGCAACAATCTGGATCAGCTGAAGGAACTTGGAAGTTCTCTTTGTGTTCTCTATGAGAACACAAATCCATTAAAGGGTCTTTTACATCACTTATTTCACACAGTCCTTTGTAAACAATATGATGGAGGCTAGTCAGAGCCACCCCACCATGCATCTCTCCATTATCACTTAGAAGATCTATAATAAATGAAGGCATGGAAAAAGACAAACTGAAAACCATTCTCTTTGCCCTCAAGGAACTTAAATTCTAGTGAAGGGGATATAACCTGTCAACAGTTAAGTATATTCCAATCAATTTTTCAGCATCTGTGTTATTCCTTCTTACAATGTTCAGCAGTTTCAATGGAAGACATTAGAAAGATGACCTTCATTTAAAGGATATTGTATTCATTAAAAATACCGCACTCTCCTTTCCTTCTTTGAAGAAGTGGGAGACTATGGGTGTAGAACATTGCTTTCACATTCAGATTTCATTAGAGTGGTAGTTTTACTGTTACTTTTTTCTCCTTTTCTTTTTTGATAAAAGGAATAGCTGAGTGGGTGGAGGAGGAGTGAGGAATATATCTGGAAATGAAAGTGATTTAAAAACAAAAAATAGAATTTAAACATTTTAAAAATTTGTAATCCCAAAAATGCTATCTAGCCCTCTCTTCTGTTTTTAATCAATTTTGTTTTAACGTAGGGAGGCACCTTTTGACAGACAACTGCACAACAATGGGACAAGCTACCTTGGAAGGTTGAAATTTTCCTCTTAGCAGAGGTATATCATAGAACCAGAGAGCTGGATAGCACTTTAGGGGTCAGGTAGATTGATGTCATAACTGTTTGTTTGGATAGTGCAATGTTTGGGGGGGGAACTAGTTAAGATTTACTGATGAATTTGGCAATAATTTAGGCTTTTAAGTATTTATTAAAGTGTATTAGAAGTTAGTGAAAAGAGAGAGAGTGAGCACAGGTCTCTGAAAGAATGGAAAAACCTAGCTCAGTCTATGTGGGATAGATAGAGAGAAAACCTTCCTTCACCTACCAGCTCACGTTTCCAAAGAGAGAGAGAGTCCCAGCCGGTTCTCCCAGAAGCCCCCTGTGGAACAGGAAGCAGGGCAGTCCCCACACACAGCTCCAAGCTAAATGGCTGATCCATTAATTGACATGACTTACAGGCGGTCTATGAATAGAGATAACTTCCAGGCGCCAATCTAACCTTTAAAATCTCAGAAAGGTCACCTCATGCTTTCTCGGTTCTCACAATAGAGAGAGAGAGGAAACTGATGTCAGAAACTGCATGTGTGTTCTGGGACTGAGGAAGAGTTTCTATATGTTAGAGAAGATCTCTGAGTATACGCTTATATATCATAAAGATCCCTGCCAAAGAAACAGTGTAGGACAATACTCCCGATGAGCAAAAATGTGTCAAACTGGTACAAGCACATTATACTACATAACTTTCAGAGCTTTAGGACAAAGGATCCTAAAGTGAAATCAGTAGAGCCACAATAATTCATCATTAACTTAGAATTTTTTTGGTGCATCTTCCCCCAACCCCATCAGTTCTGGAAAATGGGTTATTTCTGGGGTGGGATTGATGTAGGGATGGGGAGGTCGAGAACACATCCTGGAGCTACTGGTGTTGGAACAATTCATGCCCAAGCTGCCTGGAGAAGTCAGAACAGCATAATAGAAAGGCCAACCTTCAAGTTACTAGCTTTGTGACCTCAGACTTAACCTTTCTTGGCCTCAGTTTCCCCACCTGTAAAATGAGGGGAGGATCCTCTAAGATCCCCTCCAGCTTTAAATCTATGATTCTATCAACAGAAGCCTAACTTCTTCTGGGGACTATGCCCACCCTAAAAGTGCTTATGACATTGCACTCACTTCCCCAGGAAACAAAACAGCTTTGCTTCCCACTGCCCCCCCCCACAACAAGCCTCCTTCAGAAGCCCAGTCACCAAAGAGAGGCCTACACTGAGTCCCACATTTGGTTTCCAATCTCCCACTTTCCCCAGCCCTCAGAAATACTTGAGAAAGAAAGATGAAAGGAGAGACCCTGCTGCAGGATGGAAAGCTCACAGATTTCCCTCCCACACAGAAATTCATCAAGGGCTTCAGCAGCTGTGCTCCTTTTCTGTGTAGCTGCCTGGCCTCACCTGAGAGAGCATCTGCTTAGCTCACTCCTCATGCTTTTTCCAAAGGAAGATGAAAAGCATTTAATCTGCTTTAAGGAAAGAATTTTAAATAGCTTGGAAAGCACCACCCTGCATTGGAGGGTTGAAGGCACACACAGGGTGAAAAGCATTTCCCCATCAGTCTGAACAATGAGTGAACCAGAGGAAGAAGAAACCTTTAGAAGCCTGGGGCTTCTTTGTCCAGCACCAGAAAACATATTTCCCAGTCTTCATCCAGGCCATAGGATCCTATATCTGGAACTAGAAGGAAGATCAAAGGTCATCCAGTCCAATTTCCCTTCCCTATTTTGAAGACGAGGAAACTGAGTCCTAGAAAACAGAAAGGACTTGCCCAAGGTCACACATCAGAGGAAGGAATTGAACCCAGATCGTGTGATTCAAAAAACCAGCATCCTTTACATTTCATCATAGCAGAAGGGCCACTCTCTCCATCTCTTGCTTGAATCCATATATATATATATTTATACTCACAATGAATGAACTATAAAAACCTTTATTGTTCCTAAGTGCCAAGCACTATACTAAGCACTAAGAATTCAAATAGGGGCAGCTAGATGGCACAGTGGATAAAGCACTGGCCCTGGATTCAGGAGGACCTGAGTTCAAATCTGGTCTCAGACACTTGACACTTACTAGCTGTGTGACCCTGGGCAAGTCCCTTTACCCCCATTGCCCTGCAAAAATAAATAGATAGATAGATAGATAGATAGATAGATAGATAGATAGATAGATAGATAGATAGATAGATAGATGAATAAATAAATAAATAAATAGATAGATAAATAGATAAATAAATAAAAGTATATGTGTTCTAGTAGATACCAAAATGAAAATCACTAGGTGTGAAAAGCACCCCTTGCAATGTGCCACATAACCCCGAGCCTTCCAGAGTAGCTTGGTAGAAGAGAAGAACACTGGATTTGGAATCAGGTCACCTCAGTTTAAATTCTACTTTTATGACATATGAACTGTGAGGAAGTCAGATGGTTCAGAGGACAGCATTCTGGTCCTCAAATCAGGAAGACTCAACTTCAAAACCTAATGTTTGCTGGCTATGTGTGTGCCTCAGTTTCTTCAAATGTAAAATCAGGGTAATAATAGCCCCTACATCCCAAAGTTGTAAGGCTGAAATGAGATATTTGTAAAGATCTTAAAATAGTGCATAGAGTGTTATATGAAAGGAGAGAAGGTTAACACAACCCTTAATAAGGTTGGAAGTGGTCCTAGTGGCCTTTACAACACATACAATTAAGGCATTGCCACCTACTCTGTGGCATCTAATCATTGTTTTGTTAGTTGCTTTATCTGAAGTTTCATTTTTGTCTGTTTTCTTTCACAACCTGGCTATTATGGAAATGTTTTGCATGACTGCTCATGTATAGCTTATATTGAATTGCTTAAGTTCTTGGCGGGGGGGGGGGCGGGGCAGTAGGGAGGAAGAGAATTTGGAACACAATCTTTAAAAAAATTATGTCAAAATTTGTATTTACATGTAATTTGGGAAAATAAAACTTAATGGGAGAAAAATAGTGCATGGAACGTAGTAGGCGCTTAATAAATGTTTCCTTCCTTCCTTCCTCCTTATCTATAATGGCTTTAGACAAGTCCTTCAACTCCCTGGGCCCCAGTTTCTTCATCATAGGAAAGTGAGGGGTTGGTTTAGATAGCATCTACAATTCCTTCCAAACCTACATCTGTGATCCTATGATCACCACATTTAAGTCACTGGTGTCACCTTACCGCAGCTTAGATCCCCATTCCATTGGAACAAAGGCAATGGCTATCAAAATCAATTTCTACAGGTATTCAGATCGCAGCTCCTTTAAGAAAAAGCTGAAAGTGAGTCTAGTATTCCTCCCCCAGAAGTGGAAGTGTGAGAGGATACAGTGAGCCTGCCCAATTCTCTTTCCTGAATAATTCTGAATTCCCATTTTGATTTGGTTTCCCTAGCTTTGCCCATCGCTGGCTGGTCCTGACCTTACATCCTTATACCAGTTCCTGTTCTGGTCCATTTACTATTGGGTCTCTGGGTCTCTCTGACTTCCCTGACTGCCACTTCTGCTAACTCTGTTGGCATGACAACTCCCACTCCCTGGATTCCTGGATCTAAACCTTGTCTTTATGCTTTCCCCCACTGTCTTGTTTATCTCTGTTCCTTGTTCTAATGCTCAACTCTGACCCAATGCAACAAAACAGCTGCCCTGGACTGCCACCAAAAGCCTAGTCATTAACTCTTACATTTGCATGACAACTTGAAGTAGTTTGCAAACAAAGAAAAACAAATGCTGGAGAAGAAGATTCTGGGTCAATGAATTGCAAAAATGAATATTCTCCCTGACCCCTTTGCAGTGGATATGTTTAAAATTCTTCATGAATAGAAAAATCCCTTAATACAGCATTGTACCTGAAGTTGGTAGAGAAAACCTTCAATTAGGAAATTTTTAAATGCTAACAAGATAGTCCCTTGTAGGGCTAGTGTTTGGAAAGGGGGTTTGTGGGGGAAAGAACCTGGAATAAAGCTGTCCATGGTCAACATGAGGGTATGATATAAAAACAGAGCACTGCTTCTAGAGTTAAACCTGAATTTGAACCCCTCCTCAATACTTACTAACAATGTGATAAAGGACCAGTCGCAGAACCTTTCCGTGCTTCAGTTTCTTCATGTACAAAATGGGGATAACATTGATATTTGTACTGACTACTTATTAAGGTTGGGGGGAGGTCCGGGGGAATAGGGAATGGAGATCTGGACATAATATTTCATACATCAAGAAAATTATCTCTATTAATGCAAATTGACACCTCCTTTGAAACATAGTGTCTGGAAACACCAAGAGGTTGGGTGATCTACCCAAGATCATACAGCCAGTCTGTGTCAGAGCTGGACTGAACCCAGCTGTTCCTGGCCCAGATAGGCTCTGTATCCACTGTGCCAGTAATGAAATTATGATTAAAATGTACTTTAAAAATATGAAAGTGCTATGGAAATATATTTGTGAGAGAGAAAGACAGAAACACAGAGAAGGATGGGAGGAAGGGAGGAAGAAAGGCAGGAAGAAAGGGAGAAAGGAAGGGAGGAGAAAGATGGGAGGAAGGGAGGGAGGGAGGGAGGGAGGAAGGAAGGGAGGGAGGGAGGGAGGGAGGGAGGGAGGAAGGAAGGAAGGAAGGAAGGAAGGAAGGAAGGAAGGAAGGAAGGAAGGAAGGAAGGAAGGAAGGAAGGAAGGAAGGAAGGAAGGAAGGGAAGGGGAGGAAGAAAGGTAGGAAGGAAGGAAGAAAAGGAGGGAGGAAGGGAGGAAGGAAGAAGGATTATGTGGAGTTTGAAACTATTAATGAAATTTAAAAATCAGAAAGGTACTAAGAAAGCGGAACAGAGACAGGGAAAGAAAAAATAGAGCATAAAAGGAAGCACTGGAAAGATTGCATGGCTAGCCCTGAGTATAAACCACACATATTTGAAATTTACTTCAATGCTTCAAGGTCCTGTGATTTCACTGGTATAGGCAGGCCCTACACCAATGTCCCCTCATGTTACAGATGAAGAAACTGAGGTCCAACAATTTGCCCATGGTCACTCTTTCCATTGTACCATGAGGCCAATGCAGTGATGAGCTTTTCCAAATGTGGCTAGGCCAGTCTTTGAATGACAGTCAGTGAGAGTTTTCTTGGCTTGGCCAGACCTATCAGAGCTTGTGCCCCTCACTCCATCTCCACAAGGAGGCGTCAGAAGAGGATTCTGCGAGTTTGGAACTATTCATTATGAAAGCACAGAATCAGAAAGATTCTCCATAAAAACCCATACTTCTCCAAGCCATTTACCAGGATTTTGTAGACAACATTGCATATTTCTGAATTTTCACAAATACCACCCCTTACCTGTGTGCAAGCAACCTGGATGGCCACCTAACCAAGCAGGATGAACAACAATAACAACAGATCACAATGTCATTACACTTTAATACCCATCTTTAACCCCAAAACAATAATATCAAGACTCATTCAATGAATTCAGGAAATGGAAAATTCACCCCCTCTCATGCTAAAAGAGATTGGGAGAGAATAACAAGAACCAAGTAGAATTTCAGACCTTGATTCTCTCCTAGAGCCTTGGGTATCAGGGACTCTCATTCCTCAGCAGCCAAAGAAGGTGGTCACTTCTCTTGAAATAACCATTGAATCAGATGTTCTTAACCTGAGGTCCATAAAGCATTTTTTTGAATTTTTTGGTAACTGCTTTTCAATGCAACCAGTTTCCATTATAATACTATGGATTTTTTTTTTCATTTAAAAACATGATTCTAAGCAAGAGGTCCACAGACTTCTCCAAATTGCCTAAGCAGTCCAGAAACATACACACTAAAAAGGATAAGAACCCCTGCTATTAATAGAAATAAGCCCCAGACACCTTCCTTTTCCTTTGACCACTCATATACCAATAGATAGTAGTAGTTGCACAAAGCCTGGCTATATCTCCACTTCCCACCACCAAACATTTTCACCGTTTCTTTAAAAAAGTTAAAAGAACTGTTCACCTTTCACCCAACAGCTCATTTAAAAACAAAAAGAGCTCCAATTGTCATACACCTCCTTCATTTGCTTTTTAAAATAATTCATGTGGGCTGTTACTAACACCCACATTTTCACACACAATGTACTCACACATGTACAAACACACTCCCCACAAAATCCTCTTCGACCCTTTGTTAATACAAATGATCTTCCCTGACTCAGGAAAAAAGGATGCCACATTCCTTCCCAGTCTTTGTTTGTGGAACTTTGGCTCCACTGTCTGGTAGTAATTTAAACACAGATACACGTTATACACATTATATACACACACACACACACACACACACTCACACAGTTATCCATATTGGCTCAGGGATCATAGATTTTCAGCTAGAAAGTACTTTAGATCATTAAAATAATAACAGCTCACAGTTACACCTGATTTTAAGTCAGATTTCCAAAGTATTCACATATATGTCATGGGGCCCTGTGACACATATGTTATCTCATTTGATCTAAAATGAGGGGATTGGACCTGATCAATCCAAGAACAAGCATTTATTAAGTGTTCAATATGTTCCTGGCTCCATGCTAAGCACTGGGGACCCCAAGAAAAGGCAGACCTCCAAGGTCCATTCCAGTTCTGAGTCTAAGATCCCATAATTATTGAGCCCAGTCACCTTATTTTACAAGTCAACTAGCATTTATTAAGCACCTACTATGTGCTAGACACTGTGATAAGTGTTGGGGATACTAAGAAAAGCCAGTCCCTGTCCTATGGAGGATACCACATGAAAACCACTACATACAAAAAAGATATAGAGAGATTAAATGAGAGATAATCAACAGGAGGAAGGCAATAGAATGTAAAGGGATCAGGGATAACTTCTAGTAGAAAGTGGGATTTTAGGTGAAACTTTACAGGAAGAAGGGGAAGGCAGGAGATGGGGATGAGGAAGAACTTTCCAAGTATGGGGGGCAACGGTGTCAGTGGATTATAGAGTACTTAGGGGTGAGTTAGGTGATTGTGTGACTAGTAAGAAGATTGGAAATAGAGGAGGAGCAGGTTTTAAAGGACTTTGAATGCCAAACAGAATATTTTATATTTAATCCAGGAAGCATTAAAAGATCATTGGAATGTATTGAGTAGGGGTTGACATGATTTGACTCATGCCTTAGGAAAACTTTCAACAGCTGAATGGAGGACAAAAAAAAAAAAAAGAAGCAGCTGAGACACAGAAGGACTTGCCCAAAATTCCAGAGGAATAAAGCCAGGTTTTGAGCCCAGGTGCTCTGACTCAAAGTTAGTGATCTTTCTAATATGCCATAGATACTATGTGTGTATTTGAATGTGACATTCTGTTTTCTACAATGGTTTCTATGTGTCTACATAGATACAGAAGCATGAAATAATGTCAACTCAGCCCAACAAACATTAGGCATCTACTTTGTACAAGACCCTAAACTAGAAACTGGCAATATAAAGACAAAAAGGGGTAGGGGGAACAGCCCTTACCCTCAAGGAGTTTACATTTTGATAGAGAAGGGAGAGAATCCAATATGTAACCACATTGGCAGATTTAAAGTCATTTGAAGACAGCAAGAGCCAACAAGGAACATCAGATAAGTCTTCAAGGAAAAGATAGATTCCCAAATTAGCCTAGAAAGCAGCTAAGGTTTGCTAGAGTCATGAGTGATAAAGTAATTTAGGTGAAGGCACAGATATGGGAAATTAGGAGATGGAGAGTCAAGGTCAGTAAACTAGAAATCCATTTTGGCTGAAACAAAACACATTATCCAATTTTAGCTTAATATCTTAGATTTATAAATCTAGAGCTACAAGGGACCTTAGAGTCATCCAGTCAAACTGACTTATTATACTGATGATAGAACTGAGCCCAAATGAGGTCAAGCAATTTTCCCAAGGTCACACAAGTAAGTGGCAGAGCTGAAGCGTGAACACAGGTAGGTCCTTTGACTCCAAATGCCATGCTATTTCCTCTGCACCATGTCACTTCTTCCAATAAGCATGCTCTATATGGAACATCTGTTTCATCACAGCACCCCATATACCTCTCTCTTAACTACTTCAAATTCTTCTATGACTTTTCATGGAAACCACAGGTCAACCCTAACCCCCAACTTTTCTCTATCCAATGAGTGTTATCAGTGAATTTGTAAATCAATGTCACCACAAGATGCCCACATTCTAGTTCCCGAAGAGTGAGTTTTTAAACCACCTATAGACTAAAGAAATTACTGGTACATAATCTCCCTTTTCTTAATGAATTGGCACAAATTTAAAGCCTCTTCCAGACCTTTCCTGTCATGCTCCCTCTCCTTTTTTGTTGGCTTTTCTTCTAGCCCCAAGCCAATGTCCTTTCTTCCAAGTTCACCTCACAGCTGTCCTCCAGATCAAATTTGTTTCCTTTACCTCCCCTTTTGTGCCTAGAGGAACTAAATTCTTTTATCATTGGACAAGGGCCCCCAGCTCCTTTTCAGAATTTAACTGATCTCCTGGAAAACACATGAGCCTCAATTCAGCCAATTTCCTTTGGATTCCATGCCTGAAAATTGTCTACTGGCCTTCCTTTTTTTTCTTGGCACTTGGTACTCTGCTCAGCCCCACCAACAGGAGTCTATAATCTGGATCAGACCATCCTGCACTCCCCAACCTCTCTCTTTTCTCTCCTTTTTCAAATGCCTAAATCAAAAACAAATTCTCCATTTCTTCACAACCACACCCTTAAGCTCCAGCATGATCCATTCACCTAAGTGGAACACAACTTCCACTGGCCAGTTAAATTAGCTTCCCAAAGTAAAACCATTAGAGTAAGAACATTCAATGGCCTAGACTTGGATCTGGAATGAAGCATAATGTTCACCAAGTTCAACACCCTCTCTTGTTACAGATAAGGAAATTGGGGCCCAGAAATGGGAAGTGAATTGCTAAAATCACACAGCTAGTAAATGGTAGAACTGGGATTATAACTGAGATTATAGAAGAGATAATAGAAAAAGTACTAGACGCTGCCCTAAATACTGGAAATATAAATACAAGCAATCAAGATAATATTGAGGGGCAGCTAGGTGGCAAAGTAGATAAAGCACTGGCCCTGCATTCAGGAGGACTTGAGTTCAAATCCAGCATCAGACACTTGACACTTATTAGCTGTGTGACCTTGGACAAGTCACTTAACCCTCATAGCCCCACCTCACCCCCCCAAAGATACTATCCTGTCTTCAAAGAGTTTACACTCTAATGGAGCATAGACTTAGGACTGGACAGCACCCTGGAGGTTATCAAATTAAACCCTTTCTACTGAGAAAGTAGAGAGTTTGAATACCTAGCCCAAAGTCACACCTGTATGGGCAGACCTAGGATTTGAATCCAGATCCTCTGACTCCAAATTTAGCTCTGTCACTATGCTGCCCTGATTATAGTCAAAATGGCTTGATTAATAAGGGCAGGAAAGAAAATGATGTTTTAGGCATAATTTGTCGTTGTGTTCTGGTTTAGGCAATTTTTTCTCTTTGTAAAGATAGTAGAATGTCCTGCCATTTCCTTCTCCAAATCATTTTTGAGATGAGAAAATTTAGACAAAACATGGTTAAGTGACTTGCCCAGGGTCACACAGATAGTAAGTATCTTAGGATTTGTACTTAAGAAGAGGAGTCTTCTGGACTCCAGGAGCAGCGCTTTATCCACTGCACCACCTAGCTGCCCCATAATTTGTTTACCACAACACTAAAACCAACAAGCAGAGATCCTACAGTAAGTGAGACTAAATTCCAGTGAGGAAAGAACCACTGAGACCTGAAGCCTAGAGGGAGCATCTCTTCAAAATAGAAACTGGAATACATGGGGAGTCTGTGAGTCTCTCAAGAAGGTTCCTGTACAGAGAGAAGGAATACGTGGGCCAGAATGCAGCTCAAGAAAGGGACAGCTACAGTTAATGGAAAGTAGAAGAACAAAGGATAGAGAAGAACCAGAGACAGGGAAGGAAACCAAAAGCACAATGTAAAAGTTGTGGAAATTAATGCTGGGAAGAACATTCCAGATGAATAATTTCCAACTCTCTCCTTTTACAAGTAACCAATAGCCCAGAAGTAAAGTGATTTCCCCAAAATTCTGAAGTGAGTTTGTGGCAGGTTCTAGGACCTAAATTTCCTGATGAATATGGGTGTCCTTTCCAGTATGTCCCATGAAAGCTAAAATATCTGGCATCAAGGAATTACTGAAAGACCAGCCCTCAAAACCCAACCCATGGGAACATCTATAGCTGCCACCTTTACAAAAGACAAGAATGAAAACAGCCCTATGCAAGCACATGTCCTTTGATAACAATTATTCCTAGTGTGGATACATTTTTAAAAAGTGAGTTTAATTTCAGTACTACCAGAAGGTATATGTTAAGGTCATGAATATTAAACTGGGAAGGGGGGGGGTGTGGCTAGGTGACCAGTGGATAAAGCACCAGCCCTGGATTCAGGAGGACCTGAGTTCAAATCCAACCACAGACACTTGATACTTACTAGCTGTGTGACCCTGGGCAAGTCACTTAACCCTCATTGCCCCTCGAAAAAGAATACACACACACACACACACACACACACACACACACACACGTATTAAACTGGGAAACCTCTTAATAGTCATCAAGCTCGGTTTCTTCATTTGATAAAGGAAACTGAGGCTAGAAGATAAGAAATGACAAATTAGAGTATTATAAGGTATTCTCAGCCCCATTCTCCTTGACAATGTCACAGTTAATATCTGATAACACCTTGCTATGGGCTATGGGGTAGCAGAACCCACCACTTCCTCACCAAGTGTTGTAAAGTAGAAAGAGCACTGGCTCTTGAGTCAGAACACATGGGTTCAAATTCTGCCTCCCACTATTACATGTCTGACCTTGGACAAGTTGCTTAAATTTCTAAGCCTCAGTTTCCTTATCTGCAAAATGGGGACAAGATAACCTCTCAAATCTCCTTTGGTTCTAAGCCCATGAACCTCTGATCATTATACAGGAATACTCTCCCAACAGGTCATGGGATTGAGGACATGATTTTTCATTGCCAAATGAGGTAAGACACTCCCCCCTCATTGAGAAATATGGTCCTATGAGAGTGTTTCAACTGGATTAAGGGAGATAATTTTCTGTTAATTTAATGGGGGCCAGAATCTCCTCATTTCAAATAGATGTCTTCATTGGGGTAGCTTCCTATGAGATGTCACGTCACCCTTAGGGATTAGAGATGAGCTACAGCCTTGGTTCTTAGCACAAGGACATATGACTGAAAACAAGTTACCTGTTTGGATTATAAGCAATAGCTGTAACAGCTTCTGAGGCTATTTTATCCTTGATTTCTCGCTCATTTCCTTGTAAACTAGTAGGTAGCAACAGTCTAAGATGGCTCTGTCCAGTGTTGTCTCCTCTGAAAGATGGAATAGGAGAAGAGACTTGGAGAGCCCCAACTTCTCTGAGTGTAGCCATGGATAGAAGGCTACTTTTCTGCCATGTGGCAGAGTAATCAATAGTCTCTCTGTCTCTGTCTCTCCCTCTCCCTCTCCTAATTTGGAAGTCTACATGGCCTCATTTTTGCTGAAAGCCTTGTTGAACCTAGGAGTATAAATCCATTTTAACATGCTTTATAAGAATAATTGTGTGCCTCTATTTTAGGAAACATTTTTTAAATATTATACATGTTATATATATAATCTATAGATTGATATATATGGTATGATTTATATAATTATTGATAGATTTGTATGCTCACAGTGGATAAAAAGCTGGCTTTGAAGTCAAGAAGACCCAGAATCAAGATATACTTCTCAAACTAACTAGTTGTGTGAGCTTGGGGAAGTCATTTAACTTTTCAGTGCTCTAGGCAATTCAATGATTATAAATTCCAGAGAATTTATTAATATATTTATAAAACTCTAAGATTATGAATTCCAGAGCCTGCATTAGTAGAAGCTCCCTATAACAATAAAATCACAGATCTAGTCCCTATCTGTATCTTTATCATGTATGTACACATAGGTGTATACATTTTTATATATGTATATGTATAATATAACATAATATATATTAAATATAACATATTATATATATTGAAAAATTGCATATTGCTAAGCTAATTATTCCAGTTGATAGAGCTGGTATTTGGTAGTTTTTCTCATACTACTTTTCTACATTTATTGCTATTTTAATATTTTCATGTGTCTGATAGTACATTCACTATCAATGCAGGAATTCTCCAATATTCTGCATACTTCATGGTCACTCTGTCTAAAGTAAAACCGTGTGATTATTCTGCTAGGGTTTAGACTGGCAGGTGCACCATACCCAGGACCTAATAGCCCAAGATTTCTGATCTCCAGCAGTACATCACACTCAACAAGTGGTGAGAGTTGCATGTTGGTCCTCTTCTAGCAGGCTGTTTAACATAACAGAACTGGATTAGGCTAGATCCAGGTCACATGACTGACAGTGCAGTGCTTTCCGTACTTGTCTAGGCCCAGCATTTAGTTTGTTTCTAATAACTATCTATCCTTTGAGAAAATAACACTAACCCAGCCCAGAGCGACTTTGGGCAGGATCAAGGTCGAGGCAATAAAAAAGCTATCTAGCACACATCCGAGAGTTCATAAATTTTCCCTTGAAGACCTCATATTTCTCCTTCTGTAAGACATATTTTTGCTCTTAGCAGTTGAAAGCTAGTGACTGCTGCATGTCAAAAGGGAAGTACATCTCTCTCTATTCCAAATGACTCATAAAACACCCTTCTTTTTAAACACACACATAAGGGAACCAATGAAGCTTCATGAGAGGAAAAGATACTGGTCTAACTTCAAACACTTTGGAATATGAAGAATGCAAACATGGCAATAGCACTCACATTTATGAACCTTCTTGAATGGTTTCTAGATTATTTGAAAATATGTCCCATTATTCTCAATATAAATGCAAATTCTTATGTTCAATCAAGTAGAGAAAGAGCCCACAAGGGAGGTCAATTAACTATCATTTCTTCAATAAACTAATAGCCCTTACATTCTATAATCACTTTTCAAACTTATCATTTTCCCTCTTTCCCAAAATGGTTTTCCCTCTAACTTCTCTATTTCTATCCATTGTTCCACCAAGGCCCATAACCTTGGAATCATCTCTGACTATTCTTTCTCTCCAAACCCAGCCATTCATATGTCCTTTGGTATCAGCTTCCACAATATCTCTTGCACCTGGCCTTGCATTTCTTCTTGCCTAACTACCTAAAAGTAGAATAAGCTAGATTTATATAGAGATAGAGAGAGAAATAAAGATAAAGATAGAGACAGAGACAGAGAGAGAGAGAGAGAGAGAGAGAGAGATGTAGATGTAGATGTAGATATAGATAGATATATAATATTATATTAATCCCTCAACTGGAAATCTTTTCAAAGGTTGTAATACCATTGGGGGGTTATTGTTGTAGAAGAGATGCTTATTAATGTGTGACCTGAACTGGCAACACAGAATTGTCCTTTCAACTTTGAGACTCTAGCTCTATGGCTCTTATAATGGTTTTAGATGGCA
This sequence comes from Dromiciops gliroides, assembly GCF_019393635.1. Classification (NCBI taxonomy): domain Eukaryota; kingdom Metazoa; phylum Chordata; class Mammalia; order Microbiotheria; family Microbiotheriidae; genus Dromiciops; species Dromiciops gliroides. The sequence goes on along the minus strand of NC_057866.1, from coordinate 27,770,625 downwards.
TTTCCGTTTCTAGACTATCTTCTCCCCAAACTATCCCCCACAGTTACCCAAGTCATCTTATGATGCACTGCCACCATCACACCATTCCTCTGTTCAAAAACCTTGAAGGAATGACTTCCCACTCACTAAAATTTAAACTTTTGATGCTGATATTCAAGGCTCTGAATAATCTGAATCCAAGCTACCTGCCCATTGTGCTCTCATTTTACTCTTTTTCATATATTCTGTGTTCCAGCCAAGCAGAATGATTCTCCACTCCCCATTCTTTCTACTCCTCTATCTACTCTGTTTCTTTGTTCACACCATTCCCCATGCTTACAATAATCCTTATTCCTTTGCCATCTCTTCCCATTGAAGTTTTTCCATTTCTTTAAAAACCCAACTCAGATGCCACAGCCCCCATAAAGCCTTCTCTGACTCCCCCAGATAAAGGTAATCTCTCCCCCTCTCAAATCTCTCTTAATACTTATTTTGCTTATCCTTTGTTTCATCATAGACTAGCATGAATCACACATTTTGTGAATAGTCTAACCCTCACCCAAACTCCATCCCATGATTAGATTCTTTAGGTCAGGGACTATCACATTTTCATTTTTTATATTTTAATCAAACAGTCAACAAGAGTTTAGTGCTGGTGATGTGTCATTTTCAGTTGTATACAACTCTCTGTGATCCTATTTGTAGTTTTCTTGGCAAAGATACTGGAGTGGTTTTCCACTTCCTTCTCTGGCTCATTTTACAGATGAGGAAACTGAGGCAAACAAGGTTAAGTGACTTGCCCAGGGTCACACACAGCTAGGAATCCTCTGAGGCCAGATTTCAACTCAGGTAGATTAATCTTCCTGATTCCAGACCTGGCACTCTATCTACTGGGCCACCTACCTGCCCCAACAATTTAGTACATGCCTACTATGTTTTCTAGCATAGAGGCAGCTAAGTGGTACATTGGATAGAGAACTATGCATGGAGTCAGGAAGTTCTGAGTTCAAATTCAGGCTTAGACACTTACTAGATCTATGACCTTGGGCAAGTCACTTAACCTCTGCTTCCCCCAATTTCCTCAACTATAAAATGGGTGTTGTAATAGTCCTATTTCCCAGGGTTGTTTTTAGGATTGAATTAGACAAAATTTGTAAAGCGTATTGCATAGTGCCTAGCATATGTTAGGTGCTATAGAAATATTTGTTCCCTTATTTCTGGACACTGTGGTAGACACTGGAAATACAAGGGCAAAAGTGAAAACATTACCTGCCCTCAAAAAAGTAACAGTCTACCCTGGGGTTATTGGGGGGAACACAGGAGAAGTGATTAGATAGATAATTTGGAGGAAAGGCATTAGTAGTAGGGGACGTGTCAGGCTTCATGTAGAAGGTGTTTCTTGACTTCCTTCTTAAAGAAATAGAGAAATTTACTGAGGTAGATGGGAGGAGGGAGTGTGTTCCAGGCATGACAGACAACCAGGGCAAATTCACAAAGGTAAGAGATGGAATGTAGTATCTGTAGGAGAACAGCAAAAAGAGCAGATTGACTGGACCACAGTGTGCATGGACAGGAATAATATGCAATAAGACTTGAATGGTAGACTGGGGACATATTGTAAAAGGCTTGAGATGCCAAACAGAGGAGTTTCTATTTAATCTCTGAATATGGTAGACATTTGATAAATGTCTCATCCTCACAACTCTTACCTTTCTCAAGACAGGACAGCAGGATTCTCCATCCCTGTTACCAAAAAAAAGGGAGAGGAATTAGGCATATGATCCATTTATATACAGAATTCCCACATGAGGAATCTCCTTTTACCCCTACAGGTAATTGCCTTCTTTCCAACTCAGTCTTACAGAATCGCCTAGAGCTCTGAGAGGTTAGAATTGGCAAGGATTCCCCCTGGTGGTCTAAATCAAAAGTAGGACTGGAATTCTGGTCTTCCTGGTTCTGAGACCAGATCTCCATCTACTATGCCACACTGCCTCTCATAATATGAAAAATCAAAGTTAAATGAGTGATTCACTGATTACTTGATAACCACTGTCTCTATATGATATATGTGTTTTACCCATATTTGTTATATGTATAGCTACATGAGTTTGTCTAAATTTGGCTAATGAGGATGCATGAATAGATATTTCTGGATCCTTATCCACCTTTCTCCAAGGAAAATTTGGGTTCTTCCTTGCAGGGAAGCAAGAGAAATGGCCCCAAGTCTGACCTCTCTGATTTCCTCAGAAAGGGGGTATCAGAAAAAAATCTTATCTATCTGCCCCACTTAGATATTGCTAGTCTAGGGGAAAATGATTTTGAAATTCAAGATGCTTTCCTGGTCAACATTCTCTAAGGAAAAAAGGGTGACACATGTTTGAAGACTTGGTCCCTTCCCACCAAATGCTAAAGTTATACAAAAGACCATCACAAATAGCAGATAAGTCCATTTATTCCAGCAGATAGCAATAGGAATCAGAGAAGTTTTGCAGATATGACTATATCAGATGAACAAGCAATACTAAGAATGAATAAGCTCTTCCACTGAAAGCAAGATTTGGGGGAAGGGGGAAGAAGAGTAGCAGGAAAAGGAAAGAGAGGAGAGGAGAGGAGAGGAGAGGAGAGGAGAGGAGAGGAGAGGAGAGGAGAGGAGAGGAGAGGAGAGGAGAGGAGAGGAGAGGAGAGGAGAGGAGAGGAGAGGAGAGGAGAGGAGAGGAGAGGAGAGGAGAGGAGAGGAGAGGAGAGGAGGGAGAGAGAGAGAGAGAGAGAGAGAGAGAGAGAGAGAGAGAGAGAGAGAGAGAGAGAGGAGGGAGGGAGGGAGGGAGAAGTAGGCAGGGAAGAAATGAGAGACACAGAGAGAGAGACATCACCCAAAGACAATTTCCCCCAATTCTTCAATTCTTCTATATGACTGCCACCTAAAAAAGCGCTCGCTCTCTCTCTCTCTCTCTCTCTCTCTCTCTCTCTCTCTCTCTCTCTCTCTCTCTCTCTCTCTTTCTCTTTCTCTCTCTCTCTCTCTCTCTCTCCTTCCCTCCCTCCCTCTCCCTCTCAATAAAGAAGGTTTGAGATTACATGCATCTTTTCTTGAGGCAGAAAGAAAGAATAAGGACTTTCTTTCTTCTTCCAAAACTCTTTTTTGCCAATCTACCTCTGACACACGCACACAGCATAAAGTAATCATTCATTTCACCAATGAGGAGAGAATTATGCAAATACACCAAGCTTGAACTCCAGGTTACATCAATAATAAGAGCTCACATTCTACATTTTAGAAAAGGCTTTCCTCGAAATAACTTGAATGGTTTGACTTGGGAAATAATCATTAATGATTCAGTGTCAGATTGCAAGTCCTTCTCCAGTATCATACCATGCAGATATGTGCTTAACCCTGGACTTGTCACCTTTATTTTTCGGTGCCTAGAGAAAGGTATGAATGGTAGTTTATCAGCTTTTCAGATGATGAAAAGCTAGAAGAGATAGCTCACACAGTTTATGGCAGTCAAGATTCTAAAAGGTCTTGAAAAGGAAGTTCAGTGAACTAAATTAAATAAGATAAAATTTGATAGGAATAAATGTAAATTTATATTCAAAGGTTCAAAAAATCAGTTTCACAAGTACAGAACTGAGGAGTCATGGCTGGACAGCCTAATATATTGAAAAGATTTGGGGGTTTGGGTGAACTGCACACTCCCAATGAGCTAACCAAAAAACAAATACAACCTTGGGATACATTAAGAGAAATAGTCTCTAGAAATAAGGAGGTGATAGTTATATTATAGGGACAGCTAGGTGGCACAGCGGATATAGTGTTGGGCCTGAAGTCAGGAAGATACACGTTCACACCCAGGCTTAGACACTGTGTAACCTTGGACAAGTTACTAAACTCTGTTTGCCTCAGTTTCCTCATCTGTAAAATGAGTTGGAAAGGGAAATGGCAATGCACTCCAGTATCTTTGCCACAAAAAAAAAAAATAAAAACAAAAACCAAATGGGGTCATGAAGAATGAGACATGACTGAAACAACTGCACAACAACAACAACAACAGCAACAACCAAAAGTCCTAATATATCCAGCCTTGGTTAAGCCACCATATTTGTATCATTGTTTTCAGTCACTGTTGCCACATTTTAAGGAGCCAGTGATAAAGTAGAGAGAATACATATGGCAAAGAGCCTCAAGGTTATGCCATATGAAAGCAATTGAAGGAACAGTGTATGTTTAGCCTAGGGAAGGGTTTGGAGCACAAAATCAGCGGGCTAGATTAACTACTATTCAACAAGCATTTATGTTCCATAATCAATGTGAGGCTCCAGGGATACAAAGTACCAAACTTAAAATATTATGTTCTTAAGGAGTCTTTCTTCCACTGGAGCAGGCAGGCATCAGAGCTGAGATTGGAACCCAAATCTTCAAACTACAATCCTAATGTTCTTTCCACAGCAGAACTCTGCCTGTCACATATCAATATGGAAATATTTTCCATGCCTTCTTTCTCTCCCCCAATCAACTAGATGTGGCCCCTGAGAGAACAGTTTTAACATCACAGAAACAATTTACGAGAAACATTTATAAAGGTACTAAAGAAGAAATGGGCAGAATAAATATTCCACTTAGAAACCTGCACCCAGGGAGATAATCAGGAGACTTCAGCCTCATTGACTTTGTCAATCTATAGGAATTAAAAACCAGGCACTGATAGGTGCTCAACACTAGAGCCTACTTTTGTACTCATCTCAGGTTCCTCTTCCCAATGCTTTACCTTTCTAAGGCTTCACTGTCCCCATTTGGGTCAAAAGTCACTCTGATTTTTAGGAAGATTGTCCTTAGGTCAAACTGAAATTTCTCTCTGCAGTTTCTATCCATTGATTTCAATTCTATCCCCTACGACTAAACAGAATATCAAATTCCTCTCCCAGGTGATAGGCCTTCAAATACATGAAGTTAGCACTCCTGTTCTCCCCATCTTTTCTTTTCCAGGTTAAACATCTACAATTCCTTCATCCTTCTCTTCCTACCCAGACACCTTCATCTTGGTGAAATGTGGTGGCATTAGGAACAGGGCCCAATATGAACAAAAGAAGTGTTAGCAGATTTATACCATATTTGGTTGGCCCATAATCTATCCATTCCAGCTGCCCATCTCTCATAGGGCCTACAAAGTTCTGTGGAACAATACAGGGTATTTGTTAAACCTCATGGTTTTAGGAGGATGGAGCTGTGAGCTGCTCCAATCACATTTATGAAGTATTTACTATGTAGCAGACACTGTGTAAGGAATTGGGAATTCTAATGGAGAAGATAACAGGTGCATGTGCATGTGTACATATATATATACACACAAACACCTATACATATATGTGTGTATATATACACATGTGCATATAATTACATGTGCGTATATACATATATGCATATAATAAAGTAGCTATGTACAAGAGGGTACTAAGAAGTAGCTAGACTACCATTTTAAGAAGAACCCTAGTTATGCTTCATCTCATTCCCTCCTCAACTGTCTCCAAACTCCTTTTTATTCTTTTGCTACATTTCAGGCACCCCTCCTACTTGCCCACCCGCCATTTTCCAACATCCATGTACAGTATGTATTGTTTTACTAGATTAGATTAAACTCCTCAGTCTCTAGCTTGCCTGTATTAGTAACTCCAACACTTAGCAGTGTTAGGCACATAGTAAACAGTTGATAAGTGTTCTATCTATCTTGCTATGACCCACAAGTATTCGACTCCCATGCCAATGGGCCCCAAATCCCTTTATCTGATCATATTTTAGTATTTCACCTGCCCCTTGCCTTATGATCCTTAACTCTGTTTTTGATCCTCACAGTGACTTCCAATTCCTCTACTCATCAACTTTTTCCCAGACCACACCACCCATGCATATACTGGCTACACTCTCCTCTCTTCCCTATCCTGACCCCTTAGTAAATCAATTTACCTCCATATTATACTCTATCATTGATTCCCTTGTCTCTTTGTCCTATAACTGAGCACACAGCACCAAACTACAACCTTGGATTACTCCCACGATCTACCTCTTTTGCTTTTATTTACATGATGCTTATTGGAGCTAAAAATAATAACAAAAACATACTAATTGTGCCCCTTACAAATTTATATTTAATCATCTCAACTGGTCCATCAATGCATCAAGGTAATACTTTTGTACCTCTCTAATGAATTCCTGACAGCAGTCCTTCCAATTTTTTCATAATTCCTCAAATTTTCTATGGCAAACCTCCCCCTACTCTGTCAGCTCAGGACCTCCCTTCATATTTCATTAAGAAAATGAGGCCATTCATTCAGACCTCCCTCTCCTCCATTCCTTCTGATTTCATTCTGTGATCTTCTACCACTATCCCATTATTACTGTTCCTAATGAAGAGATGTCCCTTATCTTTGAAAAGGCCAACCTCTCTACATGTACCCCTAGTCCGATCTCTTCATCTTTTCCACAAGATTATAAGCCACTATCATGTTCACTCTCTCTAATCTTTCATATCTCTCTATTTATTTGTTTCTTCCCTACTGCCCACAAACATGCTCATGTTTCCCCATCCTTCAAAAGCCTTTATTTAATCCTATCATCCTATCTCTCCCCTCCCCTTCATGGCTAAATAAATCCCTTGAGAAAAGTATCCCCACTTGGACTCTCTACTTCTCATACTCTTATAAACCCTTTGCAATCCAGCTTCTGATCTCATCATTTAACTAAAACTGCCCTTTTCCAAAGTCACCATGATAATTTAATTGGCAAATGTGTTTTTTTTTCAGTCCCCATCCTTTATTACTTATATGTTGATGTAAATGTGTTAATGAAAATATCCTCACAGACACTCTCTTCTCTCTAGGTTTTCATGACACTGTTCTCTCCTGGTACTATTGCCCTATTTGTCTGGCTATTCCTTCTCAGTTTCATTTACTGAATTTTCATCCAGGTTGAAAAAATTAATTGTAGATGCCCCCAAAGGCTCTGACCTAGGTCTTCTTATCTTTTATCTTTATACTATCTTGCTTCAATGGGTTCAACTATTATCTCTGTGCAGATGTATGTATCAAATGTTAATCCCTGAGCTCCAGGCTGGCATTGACAATTGCTTTTTGACTATCTCAAATTGTATATTCCATAGGTATCTCAATATCTATCTGTTCAAAAAAGAGCTCATTATTTTTACCCCCAAATACTTCTCTCTTCTCAACATCCCTATTTCTATTAAAGACATCACCACCTGTTAGATATACCAAATCTGAAGCTCTACTATAAAGTGGCACTCATCAAAACTATTTGGTATTGGCTAAGAAATAGAGTGGAGGATCAATGGAATAGGTTAGACACAGGAGACACAGTAGAAAATGACTTAAGTAATGTATTGTTTGATAAACCCAAAGACTCCAGCTTCTGAGATAGGAACTCAGTATTTGACAAAAACTGCTGGGAAAACTGGGAGATAGTATGGCAGAAATTAGTCATAGATCAACATCTTACACCTTATACTAAAATAAGGTCAAAATGGGTACATGACTTAGACATAAAAGGTGATAGCATAGGAAAATTAGGAGAAGAAAGAATAGTTTACCTTTCAGATATTTGGAAAGGAGAACGGTTTATGACCAAACAAGAGATAGAGAATATTATGAAATGCAAAATGGATGATTTTGATTACATTAAATTAAAAAGATTTTGTAGAAACAAAAGCAATGCATCCAAAATTAGAAGGGAGGCAGAAAGCTGGGAAACAATTTTTATGGCCAATACTTCTGATAAAGGCCTCATTTCTAAAATATATCAAGAACTAGATCAAATTTATAAGACTCCAAGTCATTCCCCAATTGAGAAATGGTCAAAGGATATGGACAGGCAGTTTTCTGATGAAGAAATCAAAGCTACCTATTGCCATATGAAAAAATGCTCTAAATCACTATTGATTAGAGAAAAGCAAATTAAAACAACTCTGAGGTACAACCTGACACCTATCAGATTGGCTAATATGACAAAAAAGGAAAATAACGTGTTGGAGAAACTGTGGAAAAATTGGAACACTAATGCATTGTTGGTGGAACTATGAACTGATCCAACAATTCTGGAGAGCAGTTTGGAATTATGCCCAAAGGGGTATAAAGCTGTGCATACCCTTTGACCCAGCAATACCACTATTGGGTCTTTTTCCCAAAGAGATCATAAAAAAGGAAAAGGACTCACATGTACAAAAATATTTATAGCTGCTCTTTTTGTGGTGGCAAGGAATTGGAAATTGAGGGGCTGCCCATCAATTGGGGAATGGCTGAATAAGTTGTGGCATAAGAATGTAATGCAATTCTATTGTGCTGTAAGAAACGATGAGCAGACATATTTCAGAGAAACCTGGAAGGACTTGCATGAACTGATGATGAGTGAGATGAGCAGAACCAGGAGAACATTATACACAGTATCATCAACATTATGTGTTGATCAACTGTGAAAGACTTGATTCTTCTCAGCAATACAATGGTACAAGATAGTTCCAAAAGACTCATGATGGAAAATGCTCTCCAAATCCAGAAAAAAAAAAAAAAGAACTGTGCAATATGGATACAGATTGAACCATACTATTTCTTTTGGTTTTGGTGCTATTGTTTTTCTTTTCTGAGGTTTTTCCTCTTTGCTCTGATTCTTAGGACATGACTATTGCAGAAATACGTTTAATGTTATTGTACATACATAACCTATATCAGATTACTTGCTTCCTTGGGGAGGAGGGAGGGAGGGAAGGGAGGGAGAAAAATTTGAAACTAGAAATCTTATAAAAACAAATGTTGAAAACTATCTCTACATGTAACTGGAAAATAATAAAAATACTTTTATAATAAAAAAAAGATATCACCATAGGTGTCATTATCTACTCCTCATTGATATTCACTTCATATATCCAGTGCTGTCAAATAATACCATTTCTACCTCTTCATAACATCTCTTGGACACTTACCCATCCCTCAATTCACACAACCACTACATGAGTACGGACCCTCATTATCTCACACATGGACTATTTTCAAAACTTTTTTCTTGCCCCACCCCCAGCCTCAACTCTCCATTCCAATCTTCCATTCACCTGCCAAAGTCCTTTTCCAAAATTGCAAGTCTGACCACTTCACCCCCACTACTGAATAAACTTTAATAATACTGTATTGACTCCAGGACCCAATACACAATCTTCTAATACTAAAGCCCTCCATAATCTAGCCTCTTTCCTTCCTGGTCAGTCTTCTTGAATTTTACTCCCCTTCTCATACTCTATAATCCAGTTCTACTGGCCCATTTGCTGTTCTTCAGACATAATACCATCTCCTGATTCCATGCCTTTTTAATGGCTACCTCTCATGTTTAGAATGTTCATTTTTTCTACCACTACCTCCTGGATTTTCTGAATTTCTTTAAGACTCAACCCAGATCGAACCTTGTGCAGGTCTCTTCTGGTCTCTTTCCCAACCCTCATCCACACTGGCAATGGCTTGCCTTTGAAATTACCTTCCATGCTAAGAGACAGAGACACACAAAGAGAAAAACAGATGGAGAGAGATTTGTTATATATGGATGGAAAAGACAGAGGTGAAAAGAGAGATTAGCAGACTAATAGAGAGACAGATGAGAGAGAGAGAGAAAGAGAGAGAGAGAGAAAGAGAGGCAGAGGCAGACAGATAGATATAGTGTATGTACATAGTTCATTGCACATTATTTTCCTCATTAGAATGTGAGGTCCTTATTGACAAGAAACACATTTTTCTCTTTTTTATCCCCAGTGTTTAACACTGTACTTGGCACACAGTAAGTGTTTAATAAATGTACATGTTTGTTCACTGCTTAATGCCACCAAGAAACTTTCTAAAATTCTCAGTTTCAGAGAAGGTACAGATTTTCATCAATGGGAATAGCTCCCTACAATACCTCAAAGCTCCTTGTATTAATGAAATCAAACATCAGCTACAAAACAAAATATATTTCCTATGCCCAGATATAAACTTCTTGAGAAACAAAATCCTAATCAGATGATTATGTATCTGCCACAGAGCACAATGGGAAATGTAGCCTTTTCATCATCAGCGCTGCCCCCCCCACTACTACTGAAATGTGGCTGCTATATAGCTATGAATCATCAAACACCACAATCTTTGATGAATCCAAATTACATATAAACCAAAAGACAATGGAAAGATACCAGGTGGATATAAGAAGGGTGAAGCATATTACTAATTGCAAATTGTGTGGGAAAGTAGAACAAGAATTTTCATCAAGGACATATGAAGAAAGATGATGGTAGGACAGTCATGCAGCTAGAAAAAGGATAACAGATGGACAGCCCAAATGTTTCACAAGATTTTATAGAATGTAAAAAGACCTAGAGCAAAGATTCTATCATACTGGGTAGCTCATAGAATATAATCACTTAAAGGAAAAGGGTTTTTTTTTTCAAATTATATAGATCAATAGACCGCAAAACTATAATATTTGGGACCTCAATGTACTCCTCACTGACCTAGACAAATCCAACAAAAAGATAAACAGGAAATAAGTGAAGGACCTAAGAACTCTAGAAAAGTTAGATATGATGGGTTTCTGATTATTTTACTGAATTAAAATAGACATTTGTGCATGGCATTTTTGCAAAAAAATGGTCCTATAAAAAGGCATAAAAACCTCATAAACAAATTCAGGAAAGCAGAAATACTAAGCATTACATTTACTAAATATAATGAAATAAAAATATAAGGGTTTTTGAAAAAATATTTAAACTTAAATGTAGCTTAAATAGCTTAATCCTAAATAATAGCTTGGTCAAAGAACAAATCATAGAAATGTTAGGTAATTTCATCAAAGAAAAGAATGAGAGTAAGCCAAAAATTTAGCTAACTTTGGATCCAAAGTAGTCTGTAGGAGAAACTGCATACCACTAAATAATCTCATTAGCAAAAGAGAAAAAAATAGATTAATAAACTGAGCATACAACTTTTAAAAATCTAGAAAATCAACCATTTTAAAAAGACTATATACAGGGGCAGCTAGGTGGTGCAGTGGATAGAGCACCCACCCTGGATTCAGGAGGACCTGAATTCAAATCTGGCTTCAGACACTTGACACTTACTAGCAGTGTGACCCTGGGAAAGTCCCTTAACCCTCATTGCCCCACAGAAAACAAAAAAAAAAAAAAAGAAGGGAAAATAAAGGAACTACTTGTCCAATTAAATGCAAAAAAGTTGATGACTTAAGTGAAACAGATGATTATTATATAAAAATATGATTACCCAGAACAAAAGAAAAACAAATATAAAGTTTAAATAAGCCATTCTTGGGAAAATAAATTAAACAGACCACAAATAAACTCCCAAGGAAAAAAGAAAACAAGACCAGATGGATTTATAAGTGAACTCTATAAGACATTCAAAGAACAGTTAATTTCAGTATTCCACAAACTATTTTTAAATTGTCAGAGAGCAGTGCCTACCAAATTATTCCCATGAGAAAAAAAATACAATCTTGAAAACTAAAATATGGAAGATCAAAGCAGAAAAAGAAAACTATCCCAAAGAAATATCAATGCAAAGATATTGACTAAAATATTAGTTATTATGACATTAAAAATCTATACTGTAAGATCAGATTTATAAAAGGAATTCAGTGTTAGGTCAATGTTAGGAAAACTAAAGACATAATAGACTACAATAACTACAAAAGCAATAAAAATTATATGATTAGAACAATAAATGAGAAAATTTTTTATGAACTACAACATCTATTTCTTTTTTTACATTAAAAAGCCTAGGGAAAAAGTGAACTTTCCTAGTGGAATAGCGTCCATCTAAGACATGGACACAGAATTTTCTGTAATAGAAAAATGCCATAAGCCTTTCCATTGAGAAAAGGGAAAAAGCAAGAATGTTAATTATCACCATTATTATTTTATATAGTTCTAGAAATACTAACTATAAAAATAAGACAAGAAAAGGAAACTGGGAAAATAAGCATAGGCAAAGGAGAAACAAAATTAACAGATAATATACTAAGAGAACCTTAGTTATTCAAATAAAAAATTCATTGAAACACTAGCTAGCAAAGTAGGATGATATATAATAAAACCACCCAAATAAATAGTCTTTCCACTTACTTACCAGTGATATCTGTTAGCATGACAATCAGCTTTTAGAAAGGGATATTTACTGATAAATGTATCTGGGCCAAGTGGAGTGAAATGATTTTGACCCCACCCTTACAACTGAATGGAATGGATGGAGTCTATTTTAATGATTGTGAATCACTGCCTAGGATGCCTTGCCTTTTCACTTCCTCCTCTTAGAGTTCCTGGTTTTACTCAAGGTTCAGCTCAATCACAGGCTTCTCCAATGAAGCTTTTCTTGGATCTTCCCAAAAGCTAAGGCCTTCCCTCCCAAATTAAATTATCTTGTATCTATTTTATGTGTTTACATACAACATATAGCTACACATATATGTGCATGTAAATATTTTCATACATTCCAATGTACATATACACATGTGAATATATAAACACATCTAATGTGAATAGGGCAGTCAGATAGTTCTGTGGATTGGAGTCAGGAAGACTTAAGTTCAAACCCAGCCTCAGACATTTGCTAGTTTTATGACCCTGGGTAAGTCACTCAACCCTGTTTGCCTCAATGTTCTCATTTGCAAAATAAGCTGGAGAAGGAAATGGCAAACCACTCCAGTATCTTTGCCAAGAAAACTTCAAATGGGGTCACGAACATGACTAAAGTGATTTAACAACAAAAACAATATGTATGTGTTTGTGTGTGTGTATATATATATGCATATATAGATATATATGTGTACATATATATATACATATATGTATATATACACGTACATATGTATATGTGTATATATGGGTAAATGTGTTGATTTCCCTGACTACATTTTAAACTCCTTGATGGCAAGGACAATATCATTATTTTCTTCATATCCTCAAAAACTATTATAGTCCCTGACACATAATGTACCCTTAATAAATGATTGTTGATTAATTGTTTGATATTTTCTATCAGAAAATCCTTCATCCTTCCTGATCTAATTCCCTCCTGCTTCAACTGATGCTGATTTCCTTTTGTTCTATTCTCTGAGCCAATGGAGAAAGACCATAAAAGGGCACATTTTATGAATCATTTTAGCATGTATTATTCCCTAAGATCCACGTAGCTCAAACTGAGTTTGGAACCAGAATGGCCCGGAATCTTAATCAGCATCATTAATCCATGGTCTGTTCTGTGAGAAATTCCAATGTGGACATTTAATTGTTGGGATGTGAAATGCCTGAGGCTTCTGGGATTTTGGTGAACCACCAGACTATAAAGTTTTGTGTCTTGGAGACAATCTTTCCTCCTATACACAATATTCAGGCAAAAGGATGGGGTTAGCTGTTGATCATAAATGATAACGTTGGAGGGCTTGAGGTATCTTCTCAAACCGCAGATCATCAGAGATATTCTTTCAAGCGAATCAGCTCAAACTTCTTGGAATGGGTTTTTCTCACCTTTGTGCACCTGCCAATTAGTGAGTATTCATATCAGTTGGGCCCAATAATAATAAAAATAATGATAGCTAACATTTATCTAGCATTTGAACATTTTCAAAATGATATCTATTTATGTACATATATGCATATATACATAAATACACACATACACATGTGTATATTCATATATACATACATACCTATAAGTATATGTGTGTGTGTGTGTGTGTGTGTATAAAATCATTTGATCCTCAAAACAAACTTGTAATGTGGTTTCTGTTATCTTCTTTTTACAGCTGAGGGAAATGAGGATTAGAATCTCTCCTGACTCTTAAATCTAACATTCTTATGAATGCTATAATTTGCTGTAATTTTGCTGGACAAAATTTCTCAATTTGTTACTAGCATAATGGTTAAGAGCAGTGAGATTAATAGTATATAAATAACATTTAGTACTTTATTTCTTTTTTAAAAAAATTTTATGTCTTGGGGGCAGCTAGGTGGCACAATGGATAAAGCACTGGCCCTGGATTCAGGAGTACCTGAGTTCAAATCCGGCCTCAGACACTTGACACTTACTAGCTGTGTGACCCTGGGCAAGTCACTTAACCCCCATTGCCCTGCAAAAAAAAAATTATTTCTTGGGGGTAGCTAGGTGGCACAATGGATAGAGCACCAGCCCTTGATTCAGGAGGACCTGAGTTCAAATCTAGCCTCAGACACATGATGCTTACTAGCTGTTTAACCCTGGGCAAGTCACTTAACCCTCATTGCCCTGCCCAAAAATAATATCTATTTCTTATTATTCTGAATTTAACAAATACCCACAAACATGAATGTTTCATTATACAAATAAGAATAGAAAAGGGGAACTGTGAGAAAATTGTATATCTCATTGTGTTTACTTATTGCCTCAAGGAAAAAATGAAAATCGTTATCCTACATCCAAATCCATGTATTATGTGGATGCAATATACCTTTCTAATCTTCACACATTGTCTGTTCCAGTCAAATTGACCTAATGGCTGCCCCCAGCAGGCAACATCTACTTCCAATGTTCAGGCGTGGCCAGAGCGGAGATCTCAGCAGTAAGAGAAGCATACACCAGAATCAATAGCATCTAAATTAGCTTAGCCATTCCTACATTCTTTTTAAATAAACACACCCCCTTTCTACCCTTAAAAAAAAAATCCCTTGAGGAAGAAGTGGAGTCTCTAGGTATCACAAGTTCCCTAAGATAACTAAAAAATGACCCTCTTGGAGACCATGTGTGGAATAGTATTAGGGAATCTTTGCTTGTTCCTAATAGGAGTGGCTAATGTTGAAACTGAGCCTTAGAAATTCCTAGATTGGAGACATGCATGTAGATTAAGGGCTCCCCAGGTTCCAGAGACATATCAATAGTCCACATAGAAGGGACTCTTATTTATTTTCATTTTATTCCTGTTTATTTTATGTGGATTGAAATTCTGAGCTCACTCTTCTAGAAGAAAGGTGGCTACGTTCTTCTTTCAGGTTTTTAGCAAGGCTTCCTAACTTGGTATTTATTAACTTATTTTTTCTAACATTATAACTGTATTTCAGTATGATTGGTTTCCTTTAAAATCATATCTATTTTATTTTATATATTTAAAAAGATTATTCAGCAAAGGAGCCCATGGGCTTCACCTGTCTATCCAAGGGGTCCAAGACACAAAAAAGCTTAAGAATTCCTGTTCTAAGGTACCCCTTAAAGGGTTGGGTAATTTTTCTCTAATGATACCATGTTTTCCCCACTGTTAGCCACCAGTGATTAACATCCCTGTTCCATCTAACCAATTAGCTTTTACAAAGTGATATTTACTATGAAGATAAAGCAATAACAGGAAAAGTCCATACCCCTAACAAATAGAGGCATACCCTTTGCTAAACCCCCTTGGCCTGGGGTGGGGGGGGGGGAGTGGCTGAAATTTAAAGCAGTTTCAATAGAGCATCATTCTACCAAATGCACTTCCAAATGTGGCACTGTTGTGGGATGAGTTCTCACGTTAGCTACTACTAGACTGGGTCTTCCAGGTTATTCCTCAAAACCTGGGTTTTAAAGGTTGGTCAGTGGGATCTCCCTGCTGTTCCATCTGGCCACAAAACTTGGTGTGGCCTCCAGGCCTTGGACCTCTGGTAGCTCCCCATTCTGGTGTTCTAAAGCTCCCAACAATGAAGCAGCTCCCAATATTCCTTCACTTAAGGAAGAAAAGAATAGACCCAAGACAGACAGAAGCAAAAGAGGAGCTCATGAGCCACATTGTAGTTGCCCTAGTTGGGAAATGAAGGCCTGAAGCTTCTCTCTCCACCAGGTTTTCAGCAAGTCTTCCTTCTTCCCTAGAACACAGCCAAGCAGGTAGAAAGACTTAACCAAGAAAAATGCTTTGGCTGGTTAGTGCCCTTTGTTTTTGTTTTTTTGTTTTTTTTAATTAATTAGTTTGTTTGTTTATTTGTTTATTTATTTATTTATTTATTTATTTATGGGGCAATTGGGGTTAAGTGACTTGCCCAGGGTCACACAGCTAGTAAGTGTCAAGTGTCTGAGGCCGGATTTGAACTCAGGTACTCCTGAATACAGGGCCGGTGCTTTATCCACTTCGCCACCTAGCCGCCCCTGGTTAGTGCCCTTTGAATGCACCCCAGTTTCAGTTATGCAGCCAATCGGCAATCCGTTGCCTCTTCACATGGTTAGTCAA
Organism: Dromiciops gliroides; assembly: GCF_019393635.1. Taxonomy (NCBI): domain Eukaryota; kingdom Metazoa; phylum Chordata; class Mammalia; order Microbiotheria; family Microbiotheriidae; genus Dromiciops; species Dromiciops gliroides. The sequence continues at coordinate 27,754,394 of NC_057866.1, read as the reverse complement.
CTGGAACCAGTTGAAGATTGGAATCAACTCCAAAGCGGGGAGCAGGGCACTTCGCTTTCACATCATCACACCTTTCTGGGAGCTGGCTCCCCGTCATGGGGACTGTATCTACTGAGCATGCTGATTTGAATCCATATCTATTTTAACAACTACCTCATAAGTAGCTTTATGATGGCTCATGTATCTTTTTAAGGTTTATAAGATGCTTTAAATAAATTGGCTCATTACTTACATACATTTAAATACCCTGGGCAAGTCACTTAACTCTTTCTTCTTCAGTTTCCTCATCTGTCAAATGACCCAGAGATGGAAATGGCTAACCACCCCCATAGCGTTGCCAACATGAAGAGTCAGAAATGACTGAAACAAATAAAGAACAAAAGAAGTTTATTGAGTGGGATTTTTTTTTTAGTGAGGCCATTGGGGTTAAGTGACTTCCCCAGGGTCACACAGCTAGTAAGTGTTAAGTGTCTGAGGCCGGATTTGAACTCAGGCACTCCTGACTCCAGGGCTGGTGCTCTATCCACTGCATCACCTAGCTGCCCCTTATTGAGTGGGATTTTGAGGTCAAGACAGTGATATGGTCAGATCTGTGCTCTAGGGAGGTCACTTTAATAGCTGAGTGGAGGATGTGCTGAAATGGGCAGAGGCTTGAGGCAAGGAGATTGCTTCATTTTTGTCTTTGTATCCCCATCCCTTAGCACATAGTAGGTAGTTTAAAATGGGTGTGGAATGATTGGCTTAGGATCACAAGATCTAAAACTGGTAGTGACTTTTTACATTGTCCAGTCCAACCCCCCTTGCAGACTAAAGATTTGAACTTGAGTCTTCATAGTTCAAGTCCAGTGTTCTAGTCATAAACATAATACTCATAAACAAATGATATGACACAAAAGCAAATAAAATAACTGCATAGGACAAACTGAAATGCAGTTCCTAAGGGGGCAGCTAGGTGGCGCAGTGGATAAAGCATGGGCCCTGGAGTCAGGAGTACCTGAGTTCAAATCTAGCCTCAGACACTTGACACTTATTAGCTGTGTGACCCTGGGCAAGTCACTTAACCCCCATTGCTCTGGAAAAAAAAGAAAGAAGAAAGAAAGAAAGAAAGAAAGAAAGAAAGAAAGAAAGAAAGAAAGAAAGAAAGAAAGAAAGAAAGAAAGAAAGAAAGAAAGAAAGAAAGAAAGAAAGAAAGAAAGAAAGAAAGAAAGAAAGAAAGAAAGAAAGAAAGAAAGAAAGAAAGAAAGAAAGAAAGAAAGAAAGAAATGCAGTTCCTGGAGAGCTTCAAGGAGGGAAAGATCATTTCTAATCAGAAGAAATCAGGGAAATCTTTATGGAGGAAACACCAATAGCCATGAGCCTTGAAGGACAAGTAGTAGTATTGCAAGACAGAGAAGAGATAGGTCATTTTATTATCCTCATTTTAATATGTAAGAAAGCTTTGGACTCATTGGGAATTTAAATTCTTATATCCCATTTACACTTCTGGTTACTAATACAGGAAGAAATAAAATGAAAGGGAAAAAAAAAAACAACTTGTTTATGTCCTTTTGCTTTGGATTACTTATTCTATCTTCCTCCCAGGCATACTGAGCCTTAATTAACATTTGGGATGAAAGGTGATATAGAAACACAAAGTGTCATGGAAACAAACCGAAAATATTTTCCTTAAGACACAGAGCAATTTTCGTCTCTAAACTCCTAACCTTACCGTTAAAAATAATTTTAGAATCATTCTAATTTCCATCAGTCTCCACGACAAGTAAGTAGGTATAGAGAGTATCCTTTAAATATTTAATAATTGCTCTCAATGTGTTTTTCCCTTTATTATAATTCTCTGACCAGAATCCCCAAGTCCTTCCATCAGTCTCAGGGTTGCAAAGCAAACAGAGACAGTTAATTTCCAGGTAAACAGCTGTTCACGTGAACCTTCTTCTGAGCTCCTGAAGGTCAAAGGAAGCACTCTCTCAGGAAGGGACTTCTCATTCCCTTAGCATTCTGCCTCCCTGCCCACCACTCACCAAGTATTCATCCCCACCTTCTTTCAATTTTCCCCCTTCCCCCAACCTTCCCAATCAAGCCCAGCCCATCTTCTCTTAATCATCATTGGGAAGACAAAAAGTTACAGCTTCAGAACAGCGGGCCACAATTTCACACTCCATTTGCCCTAGAACTCAGAAGGCCGCTAATGCGCTGTTTGCTTTTTAGCAGGCATCTCAGCAGCCATCAGTGAAATGCAATCTGGCGCTGCTCCCGGGGCTGTGTGGCTATTTATGACAGCTTGTCTTGAGATGCCTACATGCAACACTGAAATGTCCACCACAGTCTGCAGCTTGATGATCTCTCCTCCCCACATTTGGTGTTGGATGGGAAGTGAAAGAAGGTGATGATTGACGCCTTCTCAATCTCCTTACACTCCTCCCCTTGCCAGGACCCAATAACAAAGGTGAGGAGCATAATTAGCCATTTTTGTACCCAGAATAAGCAATACCAAATATGCCCTCAAATTCACTTTTTAGGAAAATTTCACTTAGTGGAGTTAACAGAAACACAACAGAATATAACCCAATGGAGAGAAGGAAAAACAAAAGGATCCCTCTACCCAGTCACCATTAGCAGAGACCCTTGGACACTACAGCTACATTGGTGAGGATAGGGTGTGGAAGTAGAATGCCACTTGTTAACTTCCTTTTCTATTCTTTTGTTTGTTTGTTTGTTTGTTTTTGCGGGGCAATGGGGGTTAAGTGACTTGCCCAGGGTCACACAGCTAGTAAGTGTCAAGTGTCTGAGGCCGCATTTGAACTCAGGTACTCCTAGCTGCCCCCTGTTAACTTCCTTTTCAACTGTTTTCTTGCTAATTAGAAGCTACACTCAGGTGTGTCTATGCTACTGAAAGAACATAACTTCTGTCAGCATCCTCTAAATTTTAGGACCCTGAGGCAGAGACCTGTTTGCCTTGTCTTAGTTACAGCTCTGACTTAGCATCCCAAACCTATCTTCTAGGCTATATGTGTCAAACTGTAAGACCCTCTGGTACTGACAGATGGTAATAGCCTGAAACACAAACACTATTTTCATACTCAATCATGCAATATTCTAGAACTATAAAATGTCTCCTGTTTTTGCCTTCCTTGATCAACACACACATACCTCCTTGGGGGCAGCTAGGTGGCACAGTGGATAAAGCACCGGCCCTGGATTCAGGAGGACCTGAGTTCAAATCCGGCCTCAGACACTTGACACTTACTAGCTGTGTGACCCTGGGCAAGTCCCTTAACCCCCATTGCCCCGCAAAAAAAAAAAAAAAAAAACCCACACACACACCTCCAACCTGCACAATAAAAACAGATCTTTCAAGTCTTTAGAGTCTAAACTGAAATCAGACCACAAGCCGTTTTCAGTCTAGCTTTCCAATTTTACCTTGGACTAATTCTCTTTACATAATCTATGCTCTTGCCATAGGAAAAGCATTTAACATCCAATTTCACCACCTCCAAGTCCTCCCAACTCTTCCAATTTTAGAGGGATTTTGTATGTTGCCCTCAATGTTCAGAATACAACCCACTCAGCCCTTGCTGCTGAAATTTCACTTTAACCTCTGACCAGGCCCAACTCCTCACTCCACCTTTTGGAATATTTTTTTTCCTTCAAGGCCACATATTCCCAGTTGAAAATGTTTTCTCCCTTTCCAAATTTTGCAAGAGTACATTGTCCAGACTTCTTTTCTCACCAGAACTCCCTACTTCTTGTTCTACTTAGCTTTATTAAGAGACACATAGACTCTGTGGATCCTTAATCTAACTCCCTGGCAAGTCAGGTTCCCACATTGACTCTATCTTACCCTCAGAGGACTAGGCACTCCCTGAGGGGCTAGAACATATCTTTCTTATGCCATTATTTCCAGACAATATTCCAGTGTATTAATCCCAATATCAACCACCAGGGAATATCCAGTTTCTTTTAATCAATCAACATCAATGAATTTTTACAAAGGCATATTTGCTGAGAAGATATAGCAAGAACAAAAGGAGAAACAATCCTCCCAAACCTGGGGCACGTTGTCCCCTACTTTGGTCTCTGAAAAAGAGGTTCACATTGGCTGCAAAGCATTTGCCCCATCAATTTCCCTTCTGAATGTGGCCTAGCTGTTAAAGTGGTGCTGTGGCTTGTAGGACCAACACCTTGGCTACACACTCCATGCACAGCTACAATAGGGGAGATGTCACTTCAGGCTCTTGCCTGGACTCTTCATGACCGCACCTCTGGCAGCTCACTGTCCTGACTTCTCTCACAAGTTTGCAGCCAGGTCCATTCTGTCTTCCATACCTCTCCATGTAAAGTAGGAATGATTCGACAGCACAGGAGCAGAAGCAATAGCAGCACCATGTGCTCGGGGCTTCATGTTGCCCTGATAGGGGAGAAAAGGCTGCTGGCACTAGCTCTCTCCCCACTCAGAGGCTTATAGCAGTCTTTGTCTCCTCGATTACACACAGCCAGGTTGGGACAAGGCAGAGGAATGGGGAAGAGAGACGGAATGAGGAGTGAGGGAGAGAGAGAGAGAAAAGAAGAACGACAGATATGGAGAGAGATATGGCGTGATATAGAGAAACAGAGACAGGGAGACACACAGAGAGAATTCATTTTGGTCATGTAGTACTTTTTTCTTTTTTTTTTTCCCATGTAATACTTTCGAATGACCACTCATTTCCAGCTCAACAGCCAATCAAAGGCTATTTCTTCATCACATGGTTAGTGGAGCAGAAACAATCAGAGAATATCTGTGCGTGATCTGAAGTAGAAAGAAGAGCCCCTCTACTCCCCATCACAAGGCACTTCCAGAAACAGCCTCAGCAAACACTCATGCACCCATGCACTCCTCACTGGCCAGTCTTTCCTTACACTATTATGTGTCTAACATTGGGATAGGTGCCAGAGATCCAAAGACAAAAACAAAACAGTTCCTGGCTTCCAGGAGCTTATGTTCTCCTGAAATACTGAACCAAACATTGTATCCTAAATTTTATCTCATCAAGACTGAATAGGGGCAGCTAGGATTCAAGAGTACCTGAGTTCAAATCCAACCTCAGACACTTGACACTTACTGGCTGTGTGACCCTGGGCAAGTCACTTAACCCCCATTGCCCTGCCAAAAAAAAAAAAAAAAAAGACTGAATAGAGCACTGCTATGAACTCTCAGGGGGCAGCCAGGTGGAAAGGTGGATAGAGTGCCAGACCAGGAGTCAGGAAGACTCATTTTTCTGAGTTCAGATCCAACCTCAGACACTTACTAGCTGTGTGACCCTGGGCAAGTCACTTAACCCTGTTTGCACCAGTTTCATCATCTGTAAAATGAGCTGGAGAAGGAAATGCGAACTACTCCAGTACCTTTCCCAGGAAAACTCCAAATGAGGTCACAAAGAGTTACACATGACTGGAATGACTGATCAGCAACAACAAAAATGAATTTCCAAGTCCTGAGCATAATGACATAGCCTAAGATCAACTATGTTGATAAATGGCCCTGAAAATATGCTATATGAGATCTAGCTGAAGGAACTTTATACTGTTTACCAGAAAAAGAAAAGACCCAATGGGAAGTGGAACATGACTGGCTTCAAGTATTGACAGGGCTATTGTGTAGAAGAGACACAGATTTAAAGTCATTCTGCTTGGCCCCAGAAGACAGTTCTAGGAGCAATGCTTGTAAGGCATAAGTCTTAACCTAACTTAGACCAGAACAATCCAAAAATCGAATGGGCTGGCTGCCTCCAAAGGTGGCACATTCCTCCTCACTGGTGGTCTTTAAGCAGAGGGTATCAAGGATGTTGTAAAGGAACGCTTGTTTGGGGGTACAAGTTGTATGATATATACAGAGTTCCTGGGGTCCTTTCCAACTCTGAGGTACTCTAATCTACATACAGAATTAAGAGTCTAGAAAGAACCTATAAAGGTAATTTGGGCAAGGCTGCCTGCCTCTGAATACTTTCAGACCGAAAAGATCTTAGCCACTGTTTTCAGCAAACAGCTTTGTATATGCCCTGATTTTTTTAAATTTTATTTTATTATTTAATTTATCTTATATTCTAATTTTATTGCAATATTTAATATTTGATTTTTGTATTTATAACTTGGTTTATCTTGACAACAAATACATTTCATTTTTATGTTTACAAATGGATTTATAGGTATAATAAATATATTTATGTTTATAAATTGATATATATGTATAATTAATAAATGTTTTCATTTATTAAATTATGGATATTTATAATTAATAAATATTTTAATTTATATATTTATGTATGTGTATAATTAATATGTTTAGTTTGTTTATAAATTGATGTATATTTATAATTAATAAATATTTCAATTTATAAATTTGTTTGTATTTATAATTAATATATTTAATTTATATTTATAAATTTGTACATATTTATAATTAATAAGTATTTCTATTTGTATTTATAATTAATAAATATTTTAATTTCTAAATTGATTTCTTTTATAATAAATATATTTACCTATCCATGAATAGATTATAAATAATATGTAAATAAATTTATATTTATAAATTTAATGTTTGAGTTTATTTTATATTTAGTTATATTTAATTCATTTTATTTTACTTAACTCTCCAATATTAAATACACAGATTACAATGTAGAGAAGGGGAATGCCACCATCACACTCTCCCTGATCACTGCCTCCACAATCTTGGAGTCTTATGATGACAATGCGCTACAGCAGAACTGTTCTCCATGGGACTGGAACTCTGCATGAATTATCCTCGATATTAGTCATCATTCTGTTGGCCCAAGTCTTCCTCCCTCATGCACCAAAAGCCTATGTGACATGCTTCTCTGACACTCTCCTTGGTCATTTGGCATGATTGGTCTAATGGCCACAGCTGGCCACATTGAGGAGAGGGAATAACAAATGTTTATGTCACTGGTGGAGATTAAAGCAGCAGCATTTCTAAAGAATCCAAGTGGTGATTCAAAATACAGAACATCCTTAACTACACCATTTGGAGATCAAAGAGCAAGAGGGCATCTGTAAATCAACCAAGAAGCTGGCAAAAAATTTTGACCTACAAATGACCTGAGAGGTCATCTAATGCACACCATTCATTTAACAGGCAAGAAAACTAGAGCCAAGGGAGTAAACGACTAGTCCAAAGTCACACAAGTGGAAAATCTAGATGAGAACCCAGGTCTCCTGACCCGTAATCCAGCAGCCTTTCCACTGCACAAAAGAGCTGCTGCCAAATATGTGAGTACTGAACTAGGATGAGACAAGCCGTATTTGGAAGAGAGGTAAATACCATTCCCCCAAAAGCTGCAATATTCTTTGTTAGCATTTCAATTCAATTTTGTTCAATTTCAATCAGGCTTATATTATTAATTCAATCAGGCTTTATTAAGCTCCACCTTTGTGCACAGCCCTGTAGTAAGTAATGAGGACACAAAAATTGGTAAGGTCCCTGCCCTCAAGAAGCTTATAGTCCACTGGTGAGTGGGGTGGGGAAGAAAGTACAACATTTACAGAGATAAACAAATATAATATTATTTGAGGAGGAACAGAGAATTAGCTGAAGAAAAAATTCTCAAAAAGTTTTTAAAAGAAAGGCCTCCTCAATTGAAACTTGAAGAAAGAAAATGAAATAAAAGTAAGGAGGCAATAGTCTATGCAAAGGAATGGGAATGAAAGACAGAATACTAAATATAGAGAACAGTCAAGTTGGTCAGTCTGGTTGGAATATAATAAAGGATATAAAGGTAAATGATGTGAAATCAACTTGGAAAGATACCTTGGGACAAGATTGTAAGGAGATTTACAGGACAAGCTTGTTCTACTTGTTTTGAATGTTAACAACAGTGTTGTTGTTGTTGTTGTTCATCCTTCATTTTCAAAGAGGACCAATGATATCATGGGGTGATTCTTGAAGTGTGTGTGTGTGTGTGTGTGAGACACACAGAGAGAGAGAGAGACAGAGAGAGAGAGAGACAGAGAGAGAGAACGAATGAGAACTAGATTGTGTGTGTGGATTGGATTTCAGTGAGGCAGATTTTCACAAAGTCATCAGCCTCATTCTCTCTTCCAGAGTCATTGGAGTCCAGTGGCAGGACAAAAAGTCAGGATGACTGACAATGGCCCAGGATTAAGGATCTGGGTGACCTTGGCACCTTTGATGCCTTACCAAGATTGAAGCACTCCTCAGCACCTTTAGCTGCCTTCATGGCCATTGTAACACATTTTTCAGTTCTGCCCATTCCTCTGGGGGAACTCTTCACGTGGTTGGGGTAGATCCTTCACCCACCCCTGCTACAGTTTCCTGAACTGTAAAATGATGGGGTTCATTTCAATTCAGTGAGCATGTATTAAGAGCCTACTATGTGAAAGGCATTGTAGGTATTGGAATATCCTAGGTGGTAGATGGAATGCTGGGCTTATAGTCAGGAAGACCTAGATTCAAATCCTGACTCACATACTTACTAGGTATACGACCCCAGACAAATCACTTAACTTCTGTGTGCCTCAGTTTCTTCATCTGTAAAATGGGGGTAATAAAAGTATCTGCCTCCCAGAGCTGTTGGGAGGAGGATCAAATGAGATAAAATTTATAAAGCAAATCTTAAAGTGCTACACAAATACTATTATTATCATTATTACTATCAAAAATAAAAATGGGGGCAGCTAGGTGCCGCAGTGGAGAGAGCACCAGCCCCTGGATTCAGGAGGACCTGAGTTCAAATCCGGCCTCGTACACTTGACACTCACTAGCTGTGTGACCCTGGGCAAGTCACTTAACCCCCATTGCCCCGCAAAAAAAAATAAATAAATAAAAATGATTCCTTCCTTCAAGGAGTTTACAGTCTTCTGGATCAGTAAAGCCCCCTAATTCTAACCTTAGAATTCTCTTTCCCTTGCTCAGATCTTCTAAATATCAACAGTTTTCTCTACCTTCTTAACACATACCTGCTCCCTCCCTAGACTACAAAGTTGGACTGAAGCTTTCCCAGAGAGAAGAGATTAGAAAAAATTGGAAAGAAAGAAAATCCATCTGAAAATTTTGCCTGAAGACCCAGCATCGAAACTTCCACTAATGATTTGTGGCTTCATCCTTTAATAAGACTATAGAAAGAAAAATCAAATTATCTATCCTCCATTAATTTCTTACCTGAAATAGGATTGTAGAATCATATATTTAGAACTAGAAGGAACCTTAGAAACCATCAAGTTCAACCCCCTCATTTTACAGGTAATGAAATTTTGTCTCCAAGAAGTTGCGACTTGCCCTAGGAACTATCTGATTCAGGAATTGAATCTGGGGCTTCCAGACTCCACGTCCAGTGCCCTAATTGCTTGCTTCTTCCTCACTCTCTTGATTTCATGGTTTATCCCTTTTTATGTTGTGGATTTTTGTTTTTATTTTTCCCAATGGCATGGTTGCAGCTCCTTATTTTTTGCATTCACTTAATGAATAGTAAATTTTTTATCCAGCCTCTCATTTTTATTCTGTGTATGTCTTTTACTTTTTTAGGTGTTTCTTCTAAGCAATACATTATGATTTTGTTTTCTTATCCAATCTGACAGTCTTTTCTGTTGTTTTATTAGATGGTTTGTTCAGTTCATATTTAAAAGTATGAGAGTTGGGGCAGCTAGATGGCACAGTGGATAAAGCACCAGTCCTGGATTCAGGAGGACCTGAGTTCAAATCTGACGTCAGATACTTGACACTTACTATCTGTGTGACCCTGGGCAAGTCACTTAACCCTAATTGCCATGGCCCAAAAAAAAGTATGAGAGTTAGGTTTATATTTTCCTGCATTTATCTCTAATATTATGTGGTTTTTTCCCTCTTCCTCTGTAAGCACAGTATTTTGTCTCTTTTTGTCTATTTTAACTTAATCCAGACTATTTTAACTTAATCCAGTCAAGTGTCTGAGTCTGGATTTTTGTCTATTTTAACTTAATCAATTTTAAGAGGCAAGAGTCTATTTTCATAGGTTCTCTTCCCCTCACCACTGAGTTCCTTTACCCTCCTGTTTGTTATCCTTTTCCCAAATTTTTGTTTTACTTAACTTATTCTTTTTCCCTTCTTCCTTTTATTTGGTTATTTAATTATTTTCCTCTAAGTCAAATAGTCCAATAAAATATTTTTTTTCATTTCCTCCCCTTCAACTTGTATCATTTTCATTTCAACTTGTATGATTTCATTTTCTATACCTTTTTCTAAAAATATTTTTCCCTCATGATCTTCATTATTTATTTTCCACATCTATTCTAGACTCTCATTCTTTGATTCACAGCCTTTATACTTCTGTAATCCTTCTTTAATCTCTATATGCCTTATAGAATTAAAGTTGCTAAGGTACCAATTGTGGGCTTCCTCTTCTAAATAGTTTCTATATTATTACCTTATAGATCTTGCTTCTTACCCCCTTTTCCTGCTGTGCCTCACTCTTAAAAGTATCAGCTGTTGTTTTTTTCTTTTGTGATTATTTTATGTTTTTCTCCAAATACATGTAAACACAATGTTTAACATTCAGGGTTTATTTTTTTTTAATTTTGATTTCCAAACTTTCTCTGTCCTTCTTTGCTTCTTTGAAAAGGCAAACAATTTGATATGTTATATATGTGCAGTCATGTAAAACATATTTCCATATAAGACTTGTTGTGAAAGAAAACACAGACAAAAAAAATACAAGAAAAATAGAAAGGGTGGTGGGGTGGATTATGCTTTGATCTGAATTCAGACTCCATCAGTTCTTTCTCTGGAGATCAATACATTTTTCTTTCTGTCTTTTTTTTTTTTTTTGCAGGGCAATGAGGGTTTAAGTGACTTGCCCAGGGTTACACAGCTAGTAAGTGTCAAGTGTCTGAGTCTGGATTTGAACTCTGGTCTTCCTGAATCCAGGGCCGGTGCTTTATCCACTGCACTACCAAGCTTCCCCTATAAATACATTTTTCACCATAAGTCCTTCAGAATTGTCTTGGATCATTGTATTACTGAGAATCACTAAATCATTTACAAATGATCAACATCAAATGTTGCTGTTCCTGTGTACACTGTTTTCCTGGTTCTGCTCACTTCACTTTGCATCAGTTCATATATGTCTTTCCAGGTTTCTCTGAGAGCATCCTGCTCATCAAGAAATGGGTTCTTACAAATTATATCAGGATATTGTCCCATGTCTGGAATCACCCTGTGTCCTTGGTTATACAGCTCATTATAAGTCTTTGCCCTCCTCATGATCATTATTTCCCATTTGCCATGGGATCTCTTCCCTAGGTTCATGCTGTCACATTCTTTTGGATGTCAGTTTCTTTAATTCCTTTTCTTCTGGGAAAGATGAGTTGCTGGAAAAGTAACTCAAAAGTTGCTTAAGTTGGATCATTAGTGCCATCTTTTTCTAGATCATGAGTCCCGTGAGGTCAGGGTCTGTATGTCATTTGCCTTTGTATATCCTCCAGTTCTGAGCACAGTGCTCTTTATGTATTTATTTACTTTTCCAAAGATCTGTAGATTTATTAGTACTAGAACTCTTTCCACTGATGGAGATCACAGCCCCCTATGACTCAGTAGACAGGCTTCTGGGTTGCTATGGCCAAGCATTTCATTCTCTTGCAGCCAGGCTTCTGGTCCTGATCCTTTCTGGTCCTCAGCCAAAGGGAAGTCTGCACTGACCCAATCACACCTTCTCACCTGGTTTCCCTTATGAAGAGAAACTGGAGGTTAGAGATCTAGTGGTTATCTGTACATAGATTAAAGGAAAGCTAAATGACAAAACATGAGGAACAAGCCTATAGCCTCAGCTTCTCTAACAACTCTGCCAACATGTCACAGATCCACACTAACCATCCCAACTGCAGCAGTAACTATACCAATCAAGAAAATAGCATACAGTGGCTTTGTAATGAGTCACATGGAAAAAGAGCATGGATGATCCAACACTAGTTTATGATCCCAAAATGATTCGTTTTGGAAGGAATGATAAGATTTTCTTACTCTAGGAAAGATTCCTTTTGTTTATGGTCTGCTTAGATGAATATTAAGGCAAATCAATTCATTTCTAATGTAGAATTGAAAAGTCTAAACTTTATACTCCATGGTAAATCTGAGGTTTCATTCAATTCAACAAACATTTTAAGCACCTACTATGTGTAAGAAACTATTGTTTTCTATCCCTTTCCTCAAGAAGCTTTTTACTTGAGGTAGGAAGTGGAGAGAAGGTATTCAATGTATACACAAATAAGGAAGTGTGAAGTCCTTAATGCTAGTTTCTAAATGAGTAATCACATTTAGATAAAGCTTGTGACACACCACTCTCTCATTGCATCCTTCATTCTCCAAGAGTTTAGAACAATGGAAAAAATGTTGCATTAGGAGCCAAAGGACCTGGGTTTAAATTCCATGTCTGCTCTTTTCTTTCTGCATGATCTTAGACAAGCCATTTCACCTCTCCAGTCCTCAGTTTCTTCCTATCTCAGATGAAGAGGTTGGACTAGAGCAGCTCTGAGGTCCCTTCTAATTTTAAATCTATGACACCAAGATCATCGTCAGTTCCTGGACTCCTACTTTCCCATAGGGTAAATACCATCGATGCAAGTAACTATCCAGTACTCAAGTGCTGACCTCTTCTCCTCTCTTGCCTCTAATTTATCACAATCTACTTTGAACCTTTTCCAATATATTTTCAGTGTTCACTTTTACCAGAAGACAAAAAAAAAAAAAAAGGATGTTGCCTCTTAGCCTAATTGAAAGCCCCAGAGCAACACAATGCAGAAGGGCAGGTGAGGCAAGGAGTCATTTGATTACAGGAGGGGGGGTGTCAGGGGGAGGGAAAAGAATGATATATCCTTTTCTATAATCAGTGAAACACTGGTGAATAGATTGAGCAAGTTCTTTATTGAGTGCTTTTAATCACCTGGCTCAAATCAATATCCCTTTCAAGGAGTGTGAATTAATTCTCTAAACAAACAGCTAATGTCTTTTGAACAGATGCTTTCAGCCTCTACTCACTCTGGCTCCCTGGTGGTGAAAATGTGATAAACGGCAGCTTAGGGACTAACCCAGAGAAGGACATCTAAGCCTGAAAATAAATGAAGAATAAATGAAGAAATTGGAAAAGAAAGGTTTTAATAGTAGAATAAGATCATTACTCCAAATTTCAGCTTCAAAGAAAGTTTCTTGTTTAGTTTCAAATACCCACTTATATGAAGTGGTTTAATTCAAACCTAGATGAGAGGTCCCCACATGGTCTCTCTAAAAGCATCAAAATAATGCCATGATTCAAACCTAGATGCCTACAATATTGACAACACCAAATCCAGAAATGAAATTCTACTACTTTGCCAAGAACCTTATGAATAACACTGTGATAGGTGTAGGAGAGTCAATGAAAGAACCCTTCATAATTCCTCCACTCAGCCCTCATCCATCAGGTCAGGATTTTGTTGCTGTTTATCCTTCATTCTCAAAGAGGACCATGACATCTGAGTTATGTCATGACTTGCACTGAACTAGATTAAAGTGAGGAGAGCTGTGCAACGTCACCAACCTCACTCTCTCCTCCAGAGGCATCTGGGTCCACTGGCAAGATATACATCAGAATGACTGGAGATAGCCCCAGATATTTTGAGGCAATTGGGGCTAGGTGACTTGCCCAGGGTCAAACAGCTTGTACAAGCATGTACAGGATAGCTAGGAAATCAGCAGAAAAGGGCATTCAAATTAAGAGCAGATGGGAGAAGCTTTCTGTAGAAGATGGTTTTTTAGTGGGGACTTGATGAAAGTCAGGGATCCCAGACAAAAGAGGGAAAGCATTCCAAGCATGGAGAACAGCCTTAAAGAATGCCCAGAGCCAAGAGATGGTTTGTTTGTGGAACAAGCCAGGAGGGCAGCATCATTGAAGCAAAGAGTACATGACAGGAGATAATATGTAAGAACCCTAGGAAGGGGAGGCTTTCTACATATCATTCATTCCCTGTCATGTACTCTTAGGCTTTGAATGCCAAACAGAGCATTTTTCGTTTGATCCAGGAATTGATAGGGAGTCACTGGAGTTTATTGAGTAGGGGAATTACATGGTCAGATCTGTGTTTCAGAAAACCACTTTGGCAGCTAAAAAGAGGATAGATTGAAGTAGGGCAGAGACTTGAGACAGAGATACCCATCAGCAAGCTATTGAAATAGTTCCAGGTGTGAAGCATCAGTGTGCCAGGGTGGTGGGAATATCAGAAGAGAGAGGGGGCATATTTGAGATGTTTTATAAAGGTGAAATTTTAAAAGGTGAAATCAAGAAGACCTGCCAATAGATTGTATAAGGGGAAATGAGACATAGTTATGGATGACATCTACTATTGTGGGCCTGGGAAACAGAGAGGATGTCTGTGTCCTCAATAATAAAAGAGAAGTCAGGAGGGGAGAAGTGCTTAAGAAGAAAGATAATGAGTTCAGTTTTGGACATATTAAGTTTAAGATGTCTACTGGACATTGAGCTCGAGATGTCTAAAAGGCAGTTGGACATATGAGACCAAAGAACAACTTTATCCCCCAAAGTATACAAAACAATAACAAATTTAAAGATCCTGAGTAAAGGGGGGAAAAGAATCAAAGCAAGTTAAATATTTTAACTTGTCATCTGCATGTGACATGTACATATCTATTATAGTTTTTCAAGCAATCACATCTTCCTCTGACATCTCCCAGGGAAAGCAGATCATGTTACAGAAGTCACCTTGGTTCCTTTAATCAACCCATCAATCAACAGGAATTTATCAAGCACCTACTATGTGCCAGGCACTAGCCTAGATACTCAGGGATGGAAAGACAGAAATAAAAGATTCTCTGCCCTGAAGGAGCTTAGGTTCAGGGAGTGGAGAAAAGCTAGGACATGTGTACCTATATAAGCATATACAAGGTAATTGTGGGGAGGCACTAGCAGTCGAGGGAATCAAGAAAGGCCTTGTGAAGGCCGTGTCAGGGATGTGGTCGAGCTAAGGAATGGAAAACTTTCTAGAATTCATCAAGCAGCAAACTGTATGCCTGTCATCCAAGGACCAGACTAGTTAAATTCAGAAAGGTTCATCACCAGGGTGTCTATGGGATGATAGACCCCTCAGCCATTCTAACTCTTGAAAGAGAGCAGTAGGGTCTTGACATTTTTGTGTGTCCTATTCCCCTTCAGTGGTCTAGAGAAGCCTATAGACCCTTTCTCAGAATAATGTCTGTAAATGAATAAAATGGAAAGGATTATAAAGGAAACCAATTATATCAAAATATGCCAAGACAAGTTCCTGGACCCCCAGGTTCAGAACCCCCTAAAGAAATTCCCATCTGCATTACCCAAACTGATAAAAAGACAGGAGCTTGAAATATCGGGTAGAGATTTTAAAGCAAACTTCCCAAAGTCCTAAGGCCAAAGGGATGAAACTTTCACTTAGAAAATAAGAGGCTCCAGTGTTTGTATTTTTCCTCTTCCTTTTCATTTTAATGGGGAGAGACCCAGATGGGCATTCCAGGGATCAGCCAACCTCAACCTAAGTCCAGGGTTAACACTAATTTTTTTTTAAACTGAGTTGAGTCGCTCTGCTAAATAATAGAAGCGGCCATCAACTTATTAACAAAGACTATTGAGCCAAACTGGTGTGCGTCTCCATCTGAAGTGCGAGAGGAAGAGGTCAAGGCATGAGGGATGAGGCTGGAGATGGGAACAAGCTTCTCCAGATGACCTCAGGGCCCCATCAAATAAAAGTCTGCCAGTAAAAGGGGACTCGGTGCCTCTTTCTCCACATCTAAGAATATTTGGGTTGCTTATTTTTTTTAGAAAATGCTGCTGCTTGGACACAAATATGCAAATTCTCTAATTAGCTCTTCCACTTTTATGTCAGTTTCCCCTGACTCTCTAGCTCTCTGACTTCCTCAGCAAGGATGACAGGAAGGGTGAGGAGCAGTACCTCAAATTGTATAATGCCTGCTTGACTATTGTCATGGAAACCATTAGTCACTAAATTAACCAGCCCCCTGAATTAGCTAAGGGAAAGTGGATATTGATCTGAATTTGCCATATGGGGAAAGGGACATTCTCTTTTATGAGTAACCTTTTCAGGTGCTATGCTTCCAGTCCTGCTTCCTAAACATTTCTTATCTCTGTGGAACCATAGCTGAAGGCTAATTAAATTTTATCAAGGGTTACAGGGGGGGTCAAACCATTGCTAGTGCTGTTCCCCTAAAAAGAATAAAATCATTCATTCATCCATTTAAAGGATATTTATTGAGTTCCAACTAGATGTAAGGTACCAGGTAGATGGAATGGGGACTCAAAATGAATAATGCAGGATCCTTGACATGAAAGTGCCTGTTGTTGTTAATTATAATAACTAATATGGATGATGCATTTTAAGGTTTGTGAAATACTTTGCATATATTATCTTATTTGATTCTCACAAGAGCACCGTAAAATAAGCCCTTTCAGGGAGGTAGTGGCATCAGAGTCAGAGGACTTGGGTTCATATACTGCCATTGGTGATGATTTACTATCCATGTGACCTATAAAATGGGGGGGAGGGGTTGAGCTCTGGGGTCTTTCCTGTCTCAAGTTCTATAACTCTTTCTAGTATCCGTCCATAATACTCTACTATGTTATGACCATCCATAGAGCTCAGAGATTGAAAGCTGGAGGGGACCTTGGAAGTCACTTCCTCCAGCTCTCTCATTTTACAGATGGGGAAACTGAGGCCCAGATTCAAACTCAGGTGCTCTAACTCAAAATCCAGCACTCTTTCCATGTCAAGCCTAATGAGCCAATGAGCCAGTGATCAGGGCAACTTCTGCGTAGAAGGGGCAAATCCTGGGTCAGAGAAGGCAACTTTGCACATTGGGAGGAGAGGAAGTATAATCCAAAAGGCCGGACCAGGCCAACAACCAATGTTTGTTTGCACCAAACTCCAAGGGGCTTCAACACACAGCCAGGTAAAGCAATTGACAGTTAGAATTCAGAACCCAGATAATCTATCAGAAATTACACAGTCAAAATATAGGGAGTTTTAAGGAGATGAACATCATGACCTGATTCACTAAAGTTGGAGACTTTTTATTACGACAGTTTACATGCCCCATCCCTGGCCAATCTGGAATTGCCAGTGTGATCACAGTGGGGGATTCAGATTATCCAACCTGACTGAGCTGTGTGAATCCCTGTTCACACCATGTTCACTGCCTAGCTACCCTTCAAACCATACCACCCACTACAGAGAGGTCCCTGTAGGTTTCCATACCCATATACTGATCCAGCCAACTTCAGTAGCCTTGTCTAATCATTATTCCAAAGGAGCATATCTAGTTTAGATAAATGGAGATATCTTCTCATCATTAAAAGTAGGGACAAAGTCATGATTCCTCTAAGTGGAAGGATAGTCATGGCGTTCTAAAGCATCTGTTCTGCCAGCATCCCAGAAACACATACACACATGTACACTCACACACACTCATGCACATACACACACACACACACACACACACACACACACACACACACACACACACACCAGGTATTGGTAAGTCATCTCCGAGGAAGGGATCTTGTACAATGATGCTATTCTTCATTCCACTGAAGTTATTGATTCCCTATAAGAAGACACTCAGCAGGATGAATGACCCCTCATTATCTCATCACGAGACTCCTCGTGTTTTTGAGTCTCAAATAGGTCCGACATACCTTCCCTGTGAGTCCCTTGAGTCAATAGACATTGCTTCATAATGGCAGAAAATTATCATGTCAATAAAAAATTGACCACAATGAAAACACCAAACTCCTTAGGTGACAATGAGAGCCTCACCCAGGAAACAACAAGGGGAAGGCAGAGCTTAGCCAAAGACGTGGCCAGTTAGGTCACAAGCGCAAGCGTTCCTTAGGGACTATCCCAAATGAACCAGAAGGCATCAACTAACCAGAGGTAACCTTTAAAGGCACCAAATGATATGAAGTAAGGTCTTGAGTCAGTGTAGAGTATTTTTTTGAGCTCTGTTGATGACATTATAATTGACAGGAGTCCATCAAGATTCCTGTTCTGCCTCACTCCCACAGAGTCATCCCTACAATTTTAAGATCTATGTGGTCCTCCTTTTATAAACTATGCTTAGATGCCCCAGTCCATTCTAAAAGATCTACTATTCATATTAGGATGATCTGATACCACTGAGAAGGTGAAGGCACAATACAATACCACAGAGAATCCTCAGTAAAGGAGAAGTGAAGTGTCTAAATATCCAAATCTCAGAGGATTAGTGCTACAAAGAGTACACAAAAACTGACCCATCTAAAAGGACTTGTGATGCCACATTGTGAATCCATTGCTATGGAACAGCTGAATATGTGTGTGATGTGATCTAAGATACCAACCCTAAAATAAACTCCTATGGTAATAAAGCTGGCTACCCGAGTCACCACAGCTACCTCTCTAATGCTTCACCTTAACCTGTCTTAGTAAGAGCCCTCATTTATATAGTACTTTAATTAATTATAGTGTTTTAAGCAAAGTGAATAGAAGAATGGATCTCAAGTCAGGAAGTCTTGAGTTCAAGTTTAACCTAAAGCATTTAATAGCCACATGACTCAACCAAGTCAACTCCTCTCAATCTGTTTCCTCATCTGTAAAATATAATATAATAATATAGTAGCAACCACCTCTCAGGGTTTCATGAAGATATAATATTTGTAAAGCACTTTGCAAGCCTTAAAGCACCATATAATTCTAATTAAAATTTCTTTTTAAAAAACTTGTTTTCCTCACAGTGACCTAACAAGTATTAAAAAGAATTCAAACAAGAATTACTTGTTATCATACCACTGATGGGTTTATATCCCAAAGACATCCCAAAAAAGAGAAAGAGACCTATTTGTACAAAAATATTTACAGCAGATCTTTTTTGTGGTGGCTAAGAATTGGAAATCAAAGGAATGCCCACCAACTAGGGAATGGCTAAGCAAACTGTATATGATTGTGATGGAATATTATTGTGCTATAAGAAATCACAACCAGGACTATTTCAGAAAGCCCTGGACTTACATGAACTGATGTATAGTGAAGGGAGCAGAACCAGGAGAACATTGTTCACAGAGACAGAAATATTATTTGAAGAACTGTGAATGACCTTACTATTCTCAGCAATACAATGATCCAAGACAATCCCAAAAGACTAATGATGAAGCATACCATCCACCTCCCAAGAAAAAACTGATATTGATGGAATACAGAATGAAGCATGCAATTTTTCACTTTGCTTCATTTTTTTTCTTTTATTCAAGTTTTCTTATACAATATGACTAATATGATAATGTTTTACATAATTGCACATATATAACCTATATCTGTTTGCTGCAATCAAGGAGGGGGAAGGGAGAAAAAGAAGAAGGGATAGAATTTGAAACTCAAAACTTTAAATAAAAATGTTTATTATTGTTATATTAAAAAATAAATACCTAGGGCATAATTATTTGTTATTTTTGTCTTTGAATACCCAATGCCTTGCAAGTGTTCAGTCATGTCCGATTCTTTGTGACCCCATTTGGGGTTTTCTTGGCAAAGATACTAGAATGGTTTGTCATTTCCTTCTCTACCTCATTTTACAGATTAGGAAATTGAGGCAAATAGGGTTAAGGGACTTGCTCAGTGTCACACAGCTAAGTCTCTGAGGCTAGATTTGAATTCAGGGAGATGAGTCTTCTTAACTCCAGGCCCCAAGCACTTTCCACTGTACCACAGCTGCCCTATACACATTAGTAGCTGCTTAATAAATGTTTATTGACTATTATTTTACAAATGAAGAAATAGCCTCACAGAGTAACCGAGTCACTGATGATTTTACAGGTATATCAATACTTGGATTCATCTCTAGATGCCCTAACTCTAAGCCCAACATATGCAGAGCTCCTGGCCCCTTACCATGCCAGCTACTACCAGACTAATGTTTCTACAACACTGATGTCCTCCCATCACAACGCTAGCCATGAACCTGCTTATACCTCCTGTTGCCTGCTTCTTCAAGTCTGATTATCTTTAAAGCAGTGCCAGCTTTGGCGTCAGAGGACCTGGGTTCAAATCTTATCTCTACCATTTCCTAACTGTGACCTTGGGCAAGTCACTTAATTTTTCAGGGCCTCAGTTTCCTTAACCATAAAATAAGCAGCTTGGATTCAATGACTTGAGGATCCTTCAAGATCTTAATCTAGGATCCTATGATAATCTGGCCCCATCCTACCTTTGAACCTCGATCTCAATCATTCCCTAGAATATGGGTTGTCCTCCAGT
Organism: Dromiciops gliroides; assembly: GCF_019393635.1. Lineage (NCBI taxonomy): Eukaryota > Metazoa > Chordata > Mammalia > Microbiotheria > Microbiotheriidae > Dromiciops > Dromiciops gliroides. The sequence continues at coordinate 27,734,081 of NC_057866.1, read as the reverse complement.
TGGTCTGGTCTCCTTGTCTTACATGCACAGCTCACTCATCCCCTTAATGGAGAAGGCTAAAAGTGTTAACAGACAACCTGTCAATTATTGCTATCAATAGTACTTAAAAGGGTTAACAGGTTTGTGTTCTTATAGTAACCAAGAGGGTTTGTCTCTATCAACCCTTACCATCAACAAAGACAGTAACTAGGGACCATTAACAATTAGGAGCCATTGATATTCCTAGATGACAGGACACCTAGAAACCAGATCCTAAGTAAAGAGATATCATAAACAGAGACAAGTTTAAGCATGTCTTTATGGTCGTGCGCAGAAAGGACCAAATGTGTCCTTAGGTTCGCCTTATGATGCGTAAACCCCAAAGACACACCTCCAGGGAAAAAGGTACCCACCTTGTGAGTTGTCTTAGGATCCCAAGCAGTCCAAATTAGGGTAAGACCTCCCATGAGCCTCCCAGAAGGAGGAGATTAAGATAATGAGGAGATAACCTACTTTTTCTTACTATAAATATAAATATTTTTCTTCCCCCTATTTGAGATACCTTTGGGTGATTCCCCCTTGTGATCAGCACAGTATTTCAATAAAACTTGGGAAACTGAGTCAGTGAGTCTTGTAATTCTTTGTCATGCCTCACAATCAATTAAATCCACCCCCCCCCCACATCAATCTCACTCCTAAGACAATATATACAAAGCACATTGCAAACTTGTTGGTACTATATAAATTGCAAGGGAAGCGGGGGAACAGCTAGGTAATGCAGTGGATAGAGTGCCAGGCTTGGAGTCAGAAAGACCCAAGTTCAAATCCAGCCTCAGACACTCACTGTGTGACCCCGGGCAAGTAAGTCATTTAACCCAGTTTGCTTCAGTTTCCTGATCTATAAAATGAACTGGAGAAGGGAATGGTAAACCACCCCAGTATCTTTGCCAAAAAACAAACAAAAACCCAAATGGGATCAAAAAGAGTTGGGCACAAGACTGAAGAGTACCAATGAGCAGGAGAGGATCAAATGTATTTTTTCAGCCTAGAGTACTTTCTCTGTCTCCCCTTAGTACTATCCAACAAAGGACTCTTAAGCACCTACTACTTAGTACTAAGCACTGAAGGAGAAAGTTTATATTTTTGAAAGTCTATGCCCTCAGGGAGCTCACTGTCTTACACCTACTTAAGGACCCAAGAGGCAAACACAATAATATACAAAATCACTAGGGAACTGAGAACTAGGAGCTATTTGAAGTCTGAAAGAGGAGTGGGTTACTTAAAAGCATTTATGAAATGCTACCTATGTGCTAAGCACTCTAAGGGATGGAAATACAAATAGAAAAGCAAGAGAATCCCTGTCCTCGAGGCCATTACCCAAGTCATTCCAGAATAACCTTATTTTCTATTTCAAAGTGGTTACTAGATTGGAAGATTCTAGGGGAGCTGTATATAGAGTTTACCTAGATTTTAGCAAGTATTTGACAAAGTTCCTCATGCTCTTCATGTTGAAAAATGTCTGAGAGTCTGTGATTCAGTGAAATTGAATTCATTTCACTAAAGATTGCCTAACCCCTCAAGTGTTTCAAGTATGTGCCATGTAATTTAGCACTTAGAATCATCCCTAGGTGGCTCAGTGGATAGAGCACCGGACCTGGAGTCAGGATGACCTGGCTTAAAATTGAACTCAGACTCTTACTAGCTGTGTGAACTTGAACGAGTCACTTAAACCTGAAGAAGAAAGAAGAAGGAAGAAAAGAAGAAGAAAAGAAGGAAGAAAGAAGAAAGAAGAAGGAAGAAAGAAGGAAGAAGAATCATTTTGAAAGCTGAAAAGGACCTTTGAGACCTTCTGGTCCACATTTCTTATTTTAAAGATAATGAAAATGAGGTCTAGGGAGGTTAAATGACTGATGAAGGTCACCCAGGTATCCAATGGCAGAGGAGACTCCTCCAAAACTCCAAGTCCATTGCTCTCTTAATTCTGAGCATCTCTGTGTTCTTCTTTAAATTGCTTTATGTCATCGCCATTGCCACCACCACCACCACCGCCATCATCATCAGGCATTTTAAGTGCTTATGATATGCCAGGCAAGGAAGAATAAAAAATATGGTCCCTGCTCTCAAGGAGCTCATATTCTATTGGGGGAGGAGGAGGCAACGTGCAAGCAATTAACTACGTATAACATATATACAGTATAAATGGGAAGTGATCTCAGAGGGAAAGTACTAGCATGGGGAGAGGGGGAGGGAGGGGAGAAGGTGGGATGGACTTGAAGAAAGTAGGATTTGACTTGAGTCTTGAAGGAATCCAGGGAAGTACATTTTAAGAGCAAGGACCATATCTTACATTTCTTATCTATTCTCCACATTGCTTACAGTAGTAGACATACAAGAGCCCCTAAAATGATTTGCACAAGCTCAAACTCAAGCTCAATCTCTCTCGCACACTCGCGCTCGCTCGCTCGCGCGCTCTCTCTCTCTCTCTCTCTCTCTCTCTCTCTCTCTCTCTCTCTCTCTCTCTTTCTCTGTCTCTTTCTCTCCCTCTTTGTGTGTGTATGTGTATGTGTATCACACACACATGCGCACACATACTTTTTCAGGAACTCAATGAATTATTAAAGGAATTTTTTTGGTTTCTTTGGGTGCAGAGCAATGTGGGTTAAGTGACTTGCCCAAGGTCACACAGCTAGTAATTGTCAAGTGTCTGAAGCAGGTCCTCCTGAATCCAGGGCTGATGCTTTATCCACTGTGCCACTTAGCTGTCCCTATTAAAGGAATTATTAAGTAAATTATTAAAGAAAAGGAGATATATTAGAAGTTTGAGATTCCATTAACTTTGACACTGATTTCTGGACAACTCCATAAGAACAGCTTTTCATTTGTAAATAATAATAATAACTTGGCTGTTGTTGTTATCGTTGTTTGTCCTTTGTTCTCTAAGAGGGCCATGACATCTGGGTGATGTCATGACTTTCAGTGAATTGGATTTAAGTGAGGGAGGGCTATGCAAGGTCATCAACCTTCAGAGACATCTGGCTCCTGTGGCAAGATATATATCAGGATGACTGGAGATGGCCCTGGGTGTTTTAAGGCAATTGGGGTTAAGTGACTTGCCCAGGGTCACACAACTAGTAAGTGTCTGAGGTGAAATTTTAACTCAGGTCCTCACAATTTCAGGGCCAGTGCTCTGTCCACTGTACCACCTGGATGCCTCAATAATAATAACAGCTAATAACAGGTTAAAAAAGTATTTTGCGTATAGCATATATTATACATATACCATTTGATCCTCACAACTTCCCTGTGAGTTAATGCTGTTATTATCTTCATTTTGCAGATTGGGAAACTGAGATAAAAAGAGGTTAAATGGCTTGCCAATAAGGATTATAAACCTGCTAAGTATCAGAGGCAGGATTAGAACTCAGGTCTTCCTGGCACCAGGTTCTGCAATTTCAAAAATCCATAGAAGTGTCCAAAGATAATAGGAGAATCATGACCTAGATATTCACAGCATCCCCTTTTAATAGTGAAAATATCAGAAAAGGCCAGGAAGGAACACGTATTCTAAGGAGGCTAAACTCAACTGTCTGCCCCCTCTCTCCAAGGACTGTAACCATTCGCTATTTTTCACTGGATCATTGACATTTAGGTGATTCCATTAATTAGTACAAATGGCAGTTGAGTACTCTGGCCTTTAAGGTACCTGGGCTTCCTAGAGCCACAGAACTTCTTTCAGAGGGCTATGGATCCAAGCCACAGAACAGGGAGCTGCTCTGGGGTGGAGACCAAGGGGAGGGTGACCTGTCCATGCTCCGCTACCACCCAGAATGACAGTGTCATCTTTTTGTTTTCCTTGGCCTCATTGTTTCTCCTTTTGGGAGCCAAATTATAGCCTCATAAAACAGCAGGAACGCCTCTGAAATTGCTTAAATACAGTAATGATTAAGCCCACAAAGTGTTGCACTAATTGAATTGCTTTATTGCAACAAATTTTGCAGTACAAGGGAAATAAAAATGCCAGTTTTCCTCCTTGATGAAATGAAGTTCTCCCTTTCCAACGAGTCAGTTCCTTACTCCAGGGCAGAGCTCTCAAAGTCTGGGGACAAAAAGAGGCTGTTAGGAGCCACTGGTATGATTTTCATCTCCTCTAGAGCTATTTCATTCAAAAAACAAAAGTACTGAGCACCTACTAAGTGCAAGACGTTGTGCTACTCTCTGAGGGGAATGCAAAGATGAGCAACTTTTCCTGATTTCTATCCACAGGGAGAATCTGACGGAGAGCTATAAAAGATACCCACCTAATCATTCAATCAATTAACAAGGAATTCCAAGCACCTTTTATATGCTAGGCACTGAGCAAATACAAAGGTGAGATAGTCCTTGATGTGGGGGACTCACATGGAGGGAGGGGGGAAAGACATATAGATAAATATGAGATATATACAAAATTGATTCAAAATAAATTCAGGGGGTGGGAAGCAGTAACAACTGAGGGACTCTAGTGAGACTTCTCAAAGCCTGAGCTGAGATCTAAGATCATAGGCTCATAGATCCAGGACTTAAGATGAACATCAGAGACCACCTAGCCCAATTTATACATTTTACAGATGAAGAAATTGAAGTCTCCAAGGAGAGTTAGACAACTGGTCCAAAGCCAGTGGTAAATTTCAAAGGCAGAATTTGAGCCCAGGTCCTCAGACTCCAGGGTTGGTGATCTTTTTGGGCTGTACCATATTGCCTCCTCTACCTGAAGGCTCAGTAATAGATCATGTGAAATAGAATTAGACGTGGGGCAGGAGGCGGCTCAGTGAATAAAGCACTGGCCCTGGAGTCAGGAGGACCTGACTTCAAATCCGGCCTCAGACACTTGACACTTACTAGCTGTGTGACCCTGGGCAAGTCACTTAACCCTCATTGCCCCACAAAAAAGAAAAGAAAAGAAAAAAGAAAGAAATAGAATTAGACCAGTGTCTCAGAGAAGTATAAAAAGCAAATTAACTTGAGAATCCAAGTGAGGGAGAAATCACTTCAAGCTAGAGGAATCAGAGGAGGAGGAAGTTTCTGAATTGGACCTTGAAGGATCAGTCCATCCAAAGGGTAGCATAGCAAAGGATCATAAGAATTGTTGATTTAAAGTTGGAAGGAACCATGGAAATTATCTAGTCTGACCCTCTCAGCATTGTGGGCCCTGAGAAGTTAAATGACTTGTCAAAGATCACACAGTGGCCAGGCAAAGCTAGCAACCCAAATACATTGATTTCAAATGTGTAATCTTTCTACTGGAGATTAAGAAAATCAAGAGATTTTGAAGGCAATATGTTAGATAAGCAAACTGAACATTAACGTCAATGAGGAAAGTGAAAGTGCCCCAGAGGTTAAAAGATGATAGTGCAAATGGATGCAGGCTAGCATAAGAAAAGAATGTCTAATTCAAGCGATTTAACTGATGACTGATGGTGACCAAAAAGTGATTTGGAAGTGGCATCAGACCACAAGAACTATGCTGGTCCCTCTTCTTTGAACTAGTGGGAAGGAGGGAGGAAGGAAGAGGAGGGAGAGATGGAGGAAGGCAGGGAGAGAGCTACAAGATAATGAATGAAAAAAACATTTATTAAGCACTTACTACGCCCCATGTACTTTGTGAAGCACTGGGGCTATAAATACATAAGTGAAGACTTCCTACTTTCAAAGAACTTTGATTTTACTAAAGGGAAATAACACATATAGAACAGTGGTGGCCACAAAGGAGTACTTTCATTTGAAAAGTTACAATGATGGTGAATGGATCCAATGCTCTAATGAGGGTAAATGACATGCCCAAGGTCACACAAGTTTTCAAGGGGCAGAATTGGAATTTGGACTCAAGTTCTCTGACTCCAAATTAAGCATTCATTCCATTACACCCACACTGACAAACTTCCTTAAATTTTGGATGAGATAACTGAAGTCTGATTGGTAACTCAACAGTTTTTCCCAAAGATTCAAATTAAAGCCTAGGGTTAGACAGCTCAGGGTAGCTGTAAGAAGACCCCAGTCTGTTCATCAACAATCCATTGTGTTCAGAGCAGGGCACCAGGCATTATTAAGGTGACCAAGTCCCTGCCCTCAAAAAAAAAGTTTATGATCTAATGAGAAAGATGGAACAAGTTTATTTGTAAAGGACATAAGAACACAACTGACAGAGAGTATGATGGAATAAATAGAAGGTCACAGCCTTGGAGCTTAGTAGACCTAGATTCAATCCTTCCTCTGACATATATGAGCTGTGCAACCATAGGCAATTCATTTAACCATTTAGTGTCCCGCAGGCGATTCCCTAAGATGAGAAATTACTGAAGTTGAAATGTACCAATCTGTATCAAGGTAGGAAATCTATACAGTGGGAGTTCCTCCCCTCTCTCCCTCCCCCTTCCCCTCTCTCCCTCTTCCTCCCCCCCTCTCTCTCCCCCCCCTCCTTATGTGTGGAGGTGAGGTATGGGTGGTCAGGCACCTGTAATTTCACTGATATAGAGAACTCCATGGTTAGGAAACATCTACCAATTCATATTGGCATCTATTCCACCACTTCTGATCATGAAGAGTCCATCTTGCTTGGTGCCCTGAGGAATTGAGGGATTTACCCAGGGTCACACAACCAGTATCATGTCATAGACAGAATTTGGACCTAGATCTTCCTGATTCCAAGATTAGTTTTCTATCTACTTTGCCATCCTTCCCCCTCTGTGTAGCTAAATAGTGTTATATATGGAAAACTTACCTGGGGAAGGGGGGTAGAGGAGGCTACATAGAATAGAAAATCAAGGGGCCATGATTGAGGGTCCACCAGCCTAGGGCCCCCGTGATCATTATGGTCATTCAGGAGTAAAGGAAATCTGCATCTAAAGTGTACCTCAGCAACAGAGCTAGACCAAGAATTGCTAGACTCACCTCTACCTCAACCAACTGAGCATAAGGGTGAGAAAGACAGCCAGGGGAGAAGCACCAAAACAATCAGCAAATCATTCCACAGAGACAATTCCCTTCCTTTTCCCTCTTCTCATGTGTCAGCACAAGAGTTGAGGAACCATGGGGAGAAGCCATTATGATTCAAGTCATTTCCTCCTAATGAGAACCTGATGGGAGAGAACCTTCCCAGATGCCCTAGTATAGAACAAAGCCCATTTTGTTCTGAGAACTGCTGACCTCACCTGTGTTGCCCAGAAAGCTGAGGGGCCCTCTTTGGTGCTTGTGAACTTACCTCCTTACTGTCCCCAGCTGCTTGTTGAGGAAGAAATCTGCTGAAGTCAACACCCACAGCCATGTCACTTGTAAACCTCACTCCCTCCCTGAGATTTATGACCATTTTAAAAGAGATTCACAACAGGTTATTCAAATGAAGTTAGGAGTACATTCATTCAACAATTATTTTAAAAGCTGCTGTGTGGATGGTACTATGGGAGATACACAGAGGTGCGATGGGTTCCTGTCCTCAAGAACTTCACAGTTCAATCAACCAATCAAGAAGCATTTATTAAGTACTGTACCTACTGTGTGCTGAGTACTATGCTAGGTACATAAAAAATAAAAATAAAACAAGCTGCCCCAAGGAACTTACATTCTAGAGAGGGTGATAACATGTACATGTATAAGTTATGAAAAAAGAGATACAAAATGAGAAGTGTGAAGAGACCTAGACAGATGAGGAAATTAAAAATGGCTTCAGGGGCAGCTAGGTGGCACAGTGGATAGAGCACTGGCCCTGGAGTCAGGAGTACCTGAGTTCAAATCCGGCCTCAGACACTTAACACTTACTAGCTGTGTGACCCTGGGCAAGTCACTTAACCCCAATTGCCTCACAAAAAAAAAAAAAAAAAAAAGAATGGCTTCACATATCAAGTTTCAGTTGAGCTAAACCTTGAAGAAAACCATTGTTTCTAAAGGTTGGAAGTGAAGGTAGAGAGCATCCTGAACATGGGGTTTGGTAGGTTTCTGGGACACCATCTACCATGTCCTAATGTAAACCATTCTGTGACATCAAGGACAGAATTCTAAATGGGATAGATTCTTGGTCTAAGCTAATAGTTATGATCATGGCCAATCAAGTTTTCTATTGTCACTCGTGATCAAGTTCTTTGTCCTATAAGGGAAGCTCTTCTTGGAATAAAGGAAACTGGACTTGATGTGGAAGGAAATTTATCCAAAGTACCAGACAAAAACCAGGGGAAATATTTGAGATAACATTCATATAAAAGGAAGCATCGACAAAAGGTGACTTAGAAAGAGAGAGGATGGCCTCAGTAGTTTTATCCATATATTTATTCATTCAATCATAGAACAATCACTCATTAATGAGCACTTATGTTCCAGGCACTGTTTTACAAAGATAAAAATCAAAAAGTCTCTTCCTCAGGGACTTTACACTACAAAAGGGAAACAACACATACCCACAGAAGCCAGTACAAAATACGAACAAATTCAATCTATTAGTTAACAAGCATTTAAGTAGGATTGACAGGCACTATGCTAAATACTGGAGTTTATGAAGTGGGGTGAGGGGAAGGAGGAGGGGCTAGGAGAAGTCCAAACACTTTCAAGGACCTTCCATTCTTTTTTTTAGGGACCTGATATTCTAATGGGAGCAAGAGATACAAAGCAATTTTGGGAGAGAGATTACTAACAACTGGAGGGAGAGCCCCAACAGGGAGCAATCGGATTTCCCTTCAGTTAAAAGGTAACCCTTGAACCTATCTTAGAAGGGAAAGGAGGGCATATTCTGCCCAAGTATTTCCAAGACACCATAATAAACAGGACCTTTCTCCCCTTTTGATCTCTTCATTTGTCAACTGAGTAAGGCAGCTGAAAGGAGAGGAAGTGTGGCATAGGGGGAAAATGATTTGGGATTAGAGAACCTGGCAGCAAATCCCAACTTTGCTGTTTACTGTCTGTATGACTTAGAACGAGATGATTCCTTTGTCTCAATCTCATTTTGTTATCTGTTAAATTAAGTAATGGACAAGATTATCAATAAGATCCCTTAAAGTTCTAGATCCTTTGATTCGGAACCGTTTTCTGAGGTAGGTGATCTATTCTTCAATTCAACAAATACTTATTAAGCAACTAGGGTCCTTAAAAGCCAGGGCAGCTAGGTTGCACAGTGCATAGAATGCTAGGCTTGGAGTCGTCAGGACTCATCTTACTGAATTTAAATCCAGCCTCAGATACTTACTGACCCTGGGCAAGTCATTTACCCTTATTTACCTCAATTTCCTCATCTGTAAAATGAGCTGGAGAAGAAAATGGCAAAGCATTCCAGTATTTTTGCCTAGGAAACCCCAAATGGGGAGTTGGCAAACCAAGACTCCAATACAACTGAAACAACTAAACAACAACAATCCTTAAAAGTCACCAAACTGTAGAAAAACCTTTGACCCAGTAATACCACTACTGGCCAACACCCCAAAAAGATGAAGGAAAGAGAAAAGGGAACCATGTGTACAAAAAACATGCATAGTAGCTCCTTTCTTGGCACAAAGAACTGGAAACTAAGACCTTCCCATCAACTGGGGAATGACCGAATAAATAAATTGTGCCCTATAAATATAATGGAATATTAGTGTGCCATAAGAAATCATATAAGGTTCAGAAAAATCTGGGCATGTTTGCATGAATTCATACACAGTAAAGTGAGAACCAAGAGAACACTTTATATAATAATAACATTGAAAAATAAGATTGAATGGATTAATACAGTGACCAACCATGATTCCACAGGCTCAATGCTGTAGCATGATCCCTACCTCCTGATAGAGAGTTGAAAGATTCAGTATGCTGATTGAGAGATATTGGGGGGAGGGGAGGGCCAATGAGAGAATTGGTTTTGTCTGACCATACATATTTGTTCCAAGGTGATTTTTCTTTTCTTTTCCCTCAATTAGTAGAAGGGAGGTGAGAGGGAGAAAAAACAGATTTTTGTTCATTGATGTTTTGTTTTAATTTTTTAAACCAGTTACTATGCACAAGGTACTCTGCTAAGTACTAGAAACATAAAGACAGAAAATAATTTTTGCTCTTAAGAAGTTTAAACTCTCTACCGAGGCACTTTTTATTCACTGTAACTTCAGGATTGATGAGAATCAATCCACAGGGCAGTAATATGTCTCTAAAACTCTCTTTCCTAATAAGGCTTCTTGAATTCAGAGGGGTCTTGGTAAATTGAATTTTCCTACATGTGCAAAAGTTACCGAGAAAAATCCACTCCTCAAAATCTAGTCACAGGAAGGTGATGGGCAGCAAAAGAAAGGTTCTCTCTCCCCCTTGACCATGCATTGTCTATCACAAAGTCAATTTCCAAAGGTTAGTATGAGCAAGATCTGAGTGCTGCTGCAAAGCTCAGTAGGAAAGCCTTCCAACCGGAGACACCTATTACTCTTAATAACTTCAGCCAATTTCAGTCATCTATTCCTATCACACTGGTAGGAACAAGGATTGATGAGTGAGCACCTCAGAAAAGCTCTTATCCATAAAGTGACAAGCTAGGTTGGAAAAAGAAGAAAAAAAACTCTTTTCAGAGGCATCAGTGTCTCAGAGACACGGCCCTCCTGACTTCTTTATTTGAAGTTGGGTCAGTACCAGAGGGTTGAGCCAGTCATGTCTAAACCCCAGGACATCCAACCCAGGTGCCATTCCCTGCCCTCCATGCCCTGCCCTTCACTGTCACTCCTCTATGGCCAAGAACAGAATGCCTTCCCCAATCTCCATTTGGCAGCAAATAAAAAAATTTGACTTTCACCCCATATCATTTTCATCTTTCATCTTAATTATCACCACAAAAAGTACAGAAATCATTAGCTTTACGATGATGAACGTCCCATTAGCATTTCCCATATAAATTTCATATTATGGAGGAGGTTGGAATGGATAATGCAAATTCCTAATGGTCTTTTTCCCCCTGAGCTAAGGAATTGAGGTGCTTAGCAAAATGAAATTAAATATGAGCCATTTTCAAACAAGTCAAGAACTTTAATTACTTGATAAGGGGGAGGGGAAGGAGGAACCTAAAATTCTTTAAATGGTCATATTTTTAAATCGTTTCTTGTTCCACTACATTGCCCAAGCTCTCCCTCTAGATAGCTAAACACTTGTCTTGTTGTGCTCAATAGGCTTTTAAACTATTGTGAAAATGGTTCGATGTGATTTTTTTCATTAGCTGTGCTATTTAGTAAGTCGGGAAATTATTCCAAGTAAACATTCTGTTTATGTTATAGCATTTTAATTGATTCCCAGATACCATGACACTTACCCTGGGTGCAGCAATCCAGCTGATGCCACCCCCATTTCCAGCAAGGTTTCATGGGTTTCGGGCAAAGGCACCAAAGCTTCCTAATTCACTGAACTGTAACCAAAGGAGGTAAACCAGAGAGGGGAGGCCAAGCTACCCTGATTTAATTTACATTATATCCATAGCTGAAAATAATTTGATAATATTGAGGGACATCTATTAGTGAAGGTCTAAAAGGTAGTGAAGATGAGGATGTTATTCCAGGGAGGCCTTTTCACCTTGTAAAGTCCCCTGTGGGCAGTCACTTGAATTTCAGCCACAGCAGAAATAGTGTAAAGAGGTTGGTATGTTTGCTACAAAACACCCCACATAGCTGGGTTCAGGTGGTACCCCATCCCGTGATGGGGAAGGATAAAGCCACATCACCTGCTCACCTGAAGAGCAGAAGACGCAGAGCAAGCCTACGGCTGAGAACAGTACAGGTGATTCGCATCAATCTTATAGCCAAAAGCATGGGTTACTAATGACTATTAGTACTATAGTACTAATGCACTTTCTGCCTACTACTGCTACTACTCTGTCGGACCTGGAAAGAATCTTAGATGTTAGCTAGCCCAGGGGTTCTTAAACCAGGATCCATGAATTTTTTAATTGATAACTATGTCAATATAATTGGTTTCCCTTTGTAATGTTTTGTATTTTAGTTCATGCATTTAAAAACATAATTCTGAGAAGGGTCCAAAAATTTTACCAAACTGACAAAGAAATCCATCTCAGAGAGAGAGAGAGAGAGAGAGAGAGAGAGAGAGAAGTTAAGGGCCCCTGGGCTCACCCAGTGATCTACTTCTCTTTGTGAGATCATGGATTGGAAACCAAAATGAACCTTGGAAACCATTGAATCCAATCCCTACCCTCGATCTTACAGATGGACAACCTGAGGCAAACAGGTTAAATAACTTGCTTGGAATCACATATCTACTAAGTGTCAGAGGTCAGAATTTGAACCTGTGTCTTCCTAACCTAAAATCTGCCCCCCTCTCCTCTACACCACAGAGTCCTCATTTTATAAAAGCTGTAACTGATGCTCAGAGAGAAGATGTGACTTACCCAGGGGCACACAAGTCTTCCTGGGAAAGTGAGGACTTCAGGCTTCTTGGCTTTCATTACAAGGCTGCATCCCGTCTACCATCTTGCCTCTTCAAACCACCACAGTGCCCTTCTTAAGATAATAATGTCAATTCCATCAGCTCTCACTGTAAAAGATAATAATACACAAAGATATAATGAGATCGCTTATGCTAAGCCCTTTGAAAGCCTTAAGCGCTACATAAATGCTAGCTATGATTATAATAGATACACCAATGAGTGTGTATGTCAGTGTTCTTTGATGGATATTTACATTTTAACTCTCCCAAAAGTATACACATGCACACATCTATAAATACACACACACACACATTGGATTTTAGTGGTATCAAAACAAGAGGTTTCTCTTGGGTCATGTACCCAAACTTTAACATACTGATCAAGGAGTCATGCCAACCAGGGATGCTGCCACTAACTACAAGGTTGTGTGACCTTGAACAAATAATTTAACCTTTCCATGATTTGTTTCCTCACCTCTCAAGTAAAGAGAGAAGATAGAAGTTCTTTAAGCCTCCATTCCATGGTGTGAGTTTTCTTCTAACTTCAAGACATTTTCTATTCTACACTCTCAAGGCTCTCCCAATTATGACATCATTGTATGCTCTACTTTTGGGGGGAGGGGGGGTGAGGCAATTGGGGTTAAGTGACTTGCCCAGGGTCACAAAGCTAGTAAGTGTCAAGTGTCTGAGGCCAGATTTGTACTCAGGTCCTCCTGACTCCAGGGCTGGTGCTCTATCCACTGTGCCACCTAGCTGCCCCTGTATGCTCTACTTTTAAGGTCCCTTCCTGCTCCAATTTTCTGTTCTAAGATCCCTCTCAAGTCTGACAGTCTATATTCTATGTCCTAAGGTCCCTTTAAGGTCTCAAAGCATATGTTTTGTTCTAAGGCCACATTTGGGTACAGTATTCCATGTTTTGAGTTCTAAGTGCCCTCCCTCTTCTGACATTCTTTTTTTTTGTGGGGCAATGGGGGTTAAGTGACTTGCCCAAGGTCACACAGCTAGTAAGCTCTTTTGACATTCTATGTCCTACAGTTCATCAGAATCCAACTAGAACAATATGATGCATACAAGATTATCATCTTCCAAAATTGCCAATCCAACCATGGAATACTCAACCAAAGAGTTTCATGCACAACTGTCTCCAACCTATTACCAGCCTTGGCCAATGGCAATTTGGAGGCAATATAGAAAAGCATTTTTGAAGCTCCTGGTTGTTGTGTGGGTGTCTAGATAGTCTCTCCCACTTAGTGGTGGATGGAACATCACATTCATGGGTCTCTAATATCTGAATCCAAGAAAAAGCTTGCTTTTTGTTCCAAAGCTTCTCTGCTGTTCTTTCTGGCCCAAAGCTTGAGTTTTCCCAGGAAGCTTTCCAAAGAAAGCCAACAACAACAGCAACAACAAAATAACTCAAATGCTCACCTTTTAGAAAGCACATCATGCCACCATGATCTCATCGGATCTTCCCAACAACTATGCCTCCTAGTTGTCTCCCAGCAACCTAGTGACATACACAGTTCAGGTATTGTTGTCATTCCTATTTCACAGATGAGCAAACTGTAGCCCAGAGTCTTTTTGAGAGTCACATAGCTAGTAAACAGAAGCAGGGATTTGAACTTAAGTGCTCTAGCTTTACAAGCAGCACTCTTTCCACTATGCCCCTGGTTTCTTGAGGAAAAAAAAGCCTTAGACTTACTATGTCTCCCCTCCTCCCCTCAGCCTTGACGGAGGCAAGTTCCTTGGAGATGCAAGAGAGTAGAGTGATAGGCAGAGGAAAATGGGCTGTTACATAGCATTTCAGGAAAATCTGCTCCCCAGTAGCTCTCAGTGAGCTGTGAGGGTAGGAAATTAACAGCAGAGAGATATAACAAGTGTGCAGTGAATTACACTCCATTCATTGTCCTGTGGAGTTAGAGCCTATTCATTCCTACTCATTAAACACAATCAATATTCTATAATGGAACCATCAATTGCTATGTTCTTGACATAAACAACTACCACACTAAGTCCAAATTAAGAATCCAGCTCTGCCCCCAGACACAAGCTTGAGACTCACTGCCAAGTGGTACCAACGGAGAGTTAATTTGCTTAGGGAGATAGACACCAAAAATTGGCTCAGGTGTCAGTTGGTTATTTAACATAAGACTGTTTGCATTAGAGGCTGCACAGACGCAGTGAAAAGCCTGGCAGTGGGGGATTTGGGTTCAAGATACTTGTGTTTGAATTCCAAATCTGTCAATTGCCAGTTGGGTGGCCAGAGGAAAGTTACTTTGAATATCCATTTCACCAATTGGGGATCATGTGACTTGGAGCCCCCTACCTCACAGACTTGCTGGCTGGAAATCAAGGTGTAACTATGCAAACATGCATAATTAATCCTTCTGTGCAGCTTCTTTCTTTACCAGAATCACCTGCCCATCCTCTCCTTTGTTTAAGTTTTCTTCCCCCTGCCCAAGCCCCAAACCCCAAACCCCCGCCAAAGATAACTAAATAATATTGGTAAAGAGCTTACCTATAGTGTTCTCCTTGATATTGCCTTCCTGCTAACTTTCCAAAGAAAATGCATTCTTTGCCTCCTGCTTCTTCCAAAGTCTTGTTTCTTAAATAATACTGGCCTTCATTTACATGGCACTTAAAGTTAACATGTTGTTTTACATCTATTACCTCATTTGATCCTCAAAGTCATTCTGTGATATAGGTTCTGTTAATGTCCCCATCTGTAAAGATGGGGAAACTGAGGCCCTGAGAGGTTACATGATCTGATCCAAGTGACAAAGGTAGTATGTTTCGGGAGTGGGATTTGATCCTATATCTTTCTAACTTAAAGCAAATAGATGAAGAACTGGACTTGAAGTCAGGAAGACCTTGAGTTCAAATACTAACTCAGGTACTTGCTAGCTATGTGACTCAAGGCAAGTCACTTAGCTTCTATTCACCTCAATTTCCAAATCTATAAAATGAGACAATAATAACACCTACTTCCTAGGGGTATTGTAAGAATCAAGTTATATATTTGTAAAGTGTTTTATAAACCTTAAAGCACTCTATAAACACTTGTTATTATCACTTTACATACCCTCTATTAACCAATACATCTTTGGTGGGTACATATGATACACCCATCACTATAAAAAGTTCTGTGAAAGATATGAAGAAATATAGGCAAAAACATGCTAATAAATGTTTAACAACCAGCTTTCTGGAGGTGAGGGGAGTATGCACAGCACACTCTTAAGTTTACTATTCATTATTAACATTTTCTCCATAACTTTACAAGCAACAAAATAATAAATCAAGCCCAGATGCATAATATTCACTAATTTCCTAGGTGTAAATCCTTGTACTAAAATTTAACAATTGGCTCTCACAAGTATGAGCTGGCTCCAGAGCACCATTGGATGTAGGACGTGATCCTTGACTTCAAAGAGCTTCCGTAGTTTGAGAGAAGACATATGATAATGATAAATTCTTTTTATGTAGCATGTAAGAGTTTACAAAGCCTTTATAGTAATCTTTTAATGCTGGTGCTAGGTGGCACAAGTAGATAGAGCATTGGATGAATGGACTGAATGAGAAAGACTCATCTTCATGAATTCAAATCTGACTTCAGACTTTTAATACCTGTGTAACCCTGGGCAAGTCACTTGACCTTGTTTGCCTCAGTTTCCTTATCTGTAAAATGAGCTGGAGAAGGAAATGGCCAACTATTCCAGTGTCTTTGCAAAAAAAAAAAAAAAACCCAAATTGGGGTCACAAAGAGTCAAATGTGACTGAAAGAACTGAACAACAAAGGTTAGTGGGAAGGAATTATTTTCTCCATTTGACACAAGAGAAAACTGAGTCAGAGAAATGTCAAGTGGCTTTCCCAAAATCATAGGCCAAAGCTAGCCAAACAAAATCCAGATCACCTCCAAAGTCAATACCCATTCTCCTACACCTTTCAGCATCCAGTCTGGCACATGATAAATGATAGTACAAAAACCCTATGTGATCTATTCTCAATGCATGGCCTGGAGGCTAAGTGCTTTTGGAATTCAAAAGGAAAAGGGAGGGGCAGCTAGGTGGCACAGTGGATAGAGCACTGGCCCTGGAGTCAGAAGTACCTGAGTTAAAATCCGGCCTCAGACACTTAACACTTACTAGCTGTGTGACCCTAGGCAAGTCACTTAACCCCAATTGCCTCACTAAAAAAAAAAAAAAAAAACAGGAAAAGAGATCATGTAGGACTTTACAAGTCTAGTAAAGGAAGGAAGAGAAAGTAGGAGATGTGGGATCCGAGCTGAGTCTGGAAGGAAGGATCTGTTTAGATAGGACAGGAAAGCTCTGGTTTTTGCTTACCCAAGTAGGAGTAATAGGGATAGGAAAGGCTTCTATTGCAAGGAATGGTCAGGATGATATATTTATGAAACACACCTGACCAGAGTAAAGAGAAGACTCGTGCAGTGAAGCAATGGGAAAGGATAAGTACAGAAATATATATATATATGTTAGCCAGACTATGAAGGGCTTGGAATAACAGCATTCAGATATTGCTTTTGTAAGAGCATCCAGGTGGTGCAGTAGCTGGCCCTGAGTCAGGAAGACTCATCTTTCCTGAGTTCAAATCTGGTCTCAGACACTTTCTAGCTGTGTGACCCTGGGCAAGTCACTTAACCCTCTTTGCCTTGGTTTCCTCATTTGTAAAATAAGCTGGAGAAGGAAACAGCAAACTGCCCCAGTATTTCTGCCAAGAAAACCCCAAATGGGATCACAAAGAAGTGGACACGACTGAAATGATTGAACAACAATATACTGCTTCAAAATTTACAAAGCACTTTGAATATGTTATCTTATTTAATCCTCCCAACAACCCCATGAAGCAGGTGCTGTTCTTGTCCTCCATTTTATATATACAGAGACCAAAGCTGAGAGAGTTTAATGACTTGCCCAGGATCAAACAGCTTGGTGTCTGAGGCAGGATTCAAACCCAGGTCTTTCTAACTCTAACTCCTGCATTCTATCTCCTGGGCTTCCTTTAGTTCTGCTTTTCAATGTCCAACCCATCCAAGTAGAGAGGAGGATCATCACTAGCTGAAAGGCCAACTGGAAGATGTATTCTTTGACCATAGCAACCCACGAAACAAAGAAAATCACAACATGATCCTGAAGACTATGTGCTGTCCTTCGATTTTGATTCTGCTCGGGGGGATAGAGCTAAGGGGTAAAGTATTCAGCTGTTGATGAGTGTGATGAAATAATGAGATTTAGCAGATACTTAAAGACCCGCCTAGACTGATTGAATCAAGTGAGAGTGATTAACTGCTAATTAGCCTACTTCAAGTTAACTGGATTGAGAACACTTTCAGAACCAATGGATTTGGATGACACCAACCAATCAGCTTGAAGCAATGTGTAAGGACCGCCTCTGTTCCAGACCTATAAAAAGCTTCCGCAATCAGTTTACTGGAGAGAGTTCCTGATTAAAGCAGGCTCATGGAGGAGAACTTCAGGAAGAACCAGACCAGGCTGGAACTCTAGGCTAAATAGGCTTTTTTCTTAACTTTCTGAAATCCATGGGAATATCTGTATGCTTTAATAAATGTTTAATGCCCAAGGACTGGTGCTAAAGCTTCTCATTTTTGGTGACCACAATTTAGATTTTAAACATCACATGAGGAAATCTCTGGTTCAGACCTAGGTGCCTTTTACACATGTAAATAGAATCAGAAGACCTCCCTTTCTCATCTGCACAGACTTTTTCCTCCTTTACCCACTGCAGTCCCTCAGGCAGTGGTCCTTGATGTCAGTCTCTTCTGCTACTAACACCAGGAAACTTGACTTTTTGGAACCATCATATTTGGTTGAACTGACTCTAAGACAACAGTCCTCATTGTATTATTCGAGGAAAAAAGCTGACTGACACTTAAAAAGGCAAAGTAGGAAAGAGCAACTAGTTCAAATCCTTCGTGCAATGCTTCCTACCTGTGTGACCTTGGGCAAGTCCTATCATTTACCTGGACCTCGGTCCCCTCATCTTTAATATAATAAAGATGATCTGAGGTCCCTTCTGGCTCTAAATCTATAAACCCATGGATCCCTATGATTGCACAGTAAAAATGGAGGCAGATAGATGTAAAAAATGACAGGGGATGTTAAGAACAACGCCAATTAACATGAGCTCAATTGTTTGTACTCTAAATATGAGTCCCCTTCCAACAATCCACAAATTGACTTGCTATTGGAAGATCTAAACCACATTAATACTGATATTCTCGGGGGCAGCTAGGTGGCACAGTGGATAAAGTGCAAGCCTGGGATTCAGGAGGACCTGAGTTCAAATCCGGCCTCAGACACTTGACACTTACTAGCTGTGTGACCCTGGACAAGTCACTTAACCCTCACTGCCCTGCAAAAAATAGAGATAGAGATAGAGATAGAGATAGAGATAGAGATAGAGATAGAGATAGAGATAGAGATAGAGATAGAGATATCCTCTGCAAAGCAAAGGCAGAAGACAAATGAAAGTCACTGCCAAGGTGAAGAACAACCTATAGAAACTCCTTAGAGAGGCAAACCAGCACCATGATCAGAATAATGATAAGAATAAGAATAACAGCAGCGTTTGCATCAGGCTTGAAGTTTCGTAAGGCATTTTACAGACATGATCTCATTCAAGCCTTACAATAATCCTGGAACTTCAGGGAGATCATCATTCCCATTTTACAAATGGTAAAACTGAGGGCAGAGGTGAAGTGACTTGCCCAAGGTCACACACTAGAAAGTACCCGAGGCCATATTTGGTGTCATGTCTTCCTCTCAGTCACCATCTGCCTCAAACCAACAAACAACAAAGTCTTATGTGTTATACATTTACTCACCTGTGTGCATATCACATCTCCCAAGTGGAATTAAGATCATTGAAGGAAAAGATTGTTTTGTTGTTTTGTTTTGTTTTTTTTAATTTGGTCTTTGTATTCCCACAGCCTAACAACAGTAGCCACTTCAGAAATACTTATTCAGTGATAGAGCCGGCAACACACAATCAGACACAAGGAGAAACACGATTTCATTGAACATGTAACCATGTTGCCTCACAAAATTCATGGTGGGAATAAGCAAAAAAGGCCGCCGTGAAGACAACTGCAGCTTAGACACCAAAATCCACGGTTGAGGAAGAAGAGGCAAAAACAATCCAACAGATCCCTTGATACCCAGAAATCTCAATGCAAAGGAGGAGGAGGCCAATAGTAAGGAGGAAAGTATTCTGTGGGGCAAAGAAGCCAAAAGGCTGAAGGATCAGAGGCTAACTCATATTTAGATATCCTGAATGAACTCTTTTGTTTTGTTTTGTTTTGGTGTTGGTTTTGGTTTGGGTTGTTGGGGTTTTTTGGTGGGGCTATTGGGGTTAAGTGACTTACCCAGGGTCACACAGCTAGTAAGTTTTGTGTCTGAGGCTGGATTTGAACTCGGGTCCTCCTGAATCCAGGGCTGGTGCTCTATCCCCTGTGCTACCTAGCTGCCCCTGTATCCACTCTTTAAGGAGAGTCTGAAGATACTGAATGTGACAGACACTGAGCAGTATCACCCCTCAAAACATAAAACTTACCTTCTATGAATGGCAAGGAAACAACTACTTACCAATAAGAGTCACATCAGAGTCAGGCCAAGCTCAGTTAGACCAAAGGTCAAAATGAACATCAAATTAAAAGAAAGAATAAGGATGAGAAGATATTGTAATTGAAATAGCCTCAAGCCAAGATGCTCAACCAAGTCATCTGAGAAATGGAAAATGGGGGTGGGGTGAGATTAGGGGAAGAGCAAAGCTTCGATCTTTATTATCAATCACCATTTCCTACAGCCACCATTAGTGGAGCAAGAGAGACCAGAAGCTGCTTTAGCTGTCCAATGCATGCTCTCCTTAGATCTTTCTGGCTCCAGGGCATCTGGGTGGGGTGCTGGCCCTGGAGTCAGGAAGGCTTCTTCCTGAGTCTGAGTTTGGCCTCAGACATTTACTAGCTGTGTGACCCTAGACAAGTCACTTAGCCCTATTTGCTTCAGTTTCCTCATCTGTAAAATGAGCCGGAGAAGGAAATGGCAAACTGCTCCAATTTCCTCTCCTGGGAGTTCTCTCTGACAATGATATTGCAGATCTACCCCCTCCCCCCCCATCCTTATAGTGGTGGATCAAAGCAGGAGGCTTTATGGCCAATAAATTCAGATGATATTTGTCTTAAAAACTCAGGGGTTACAGCAACAGATAAATAACCTCAGGACTTGCAGCTTCCTGGCTCGTCTTGCAGAAGCAAAGTGACAAGAGAGGATCACAGGGCAAAGTCCATTAATGGTTCCTTCAAGTGCAACTCATTAAGATGCCCTAATGGTGATTGGCAAGCCTTCCTGTACGGAGAGGCAGCCAGATGAGCAAGGGCCCCCTGGGGCACCTGACATGCCGTTGATTGACAAGGAGAAGGCCACGTCTGTAATGCTGCCTTTGTGAGAAAGTGAGCCCTTCACCCTTGACATGAGGAAACACTCCAAGGAAGCAATCGGGAGGCCCAGGAGATAAGCTCTCAGCACTAGATGAGCCATAGCAACCAGGCCTTTAGCAAAAGGGAGCCCATCCAGGCTTCCTAAGTCTTAACACACCAAGAAGAGTGAGTTTGAGAGGATGGGGAAAGTGCCCAAGATTTGGGGTCGGAGGACATGGATCTTGAGCTTGGCTCTTCTATAAAGGAGCACAGTAATGAATGACCCAGTGGATCATCTTTTAATTGTGTAGGTAAGGAAACTGAGGCCAAGAGATATTAAATGCCATTGATGGATGGATTTTCCACCTTGGGAGTTCTCTAAACTGGCAAAAGTCACTGATCCTTCCATGGTTCAACCTTTTAATTTTTTAGACGAAAAAACTGAGCAAATTATAATGCTTACTATGGCACAATTTCTCCTCCAACCAACTGTTTTTATTAACAGATGGTGAATTATTCAGGCTATGGATTATCTGTGGTTAATATGTAATTAACTTGGAGGCAGCTAGGTGGGGCAGCTAGGTGGGGCAGCTAGGTGGGGCAGCTAGGTGGGGCAGCTAGGTGGGGCAGCTAGGTGGGGCAGCTAGGTGGGGCAGCTAGGTGGGGCAGCGGATAAAGCACTGGCCCTGGATTCAAGAGGACCTGAGTTTAAATCTGGCCTCAGACACTTGACACTAGCTGTGTGACCCTGGGCAAGTCACTTAACCCTCATTGCCCTGCCCCCCCCCCAATGTAATTAACTATACCTAAAATTCCTGATGCCCCATTCCCAAACTCCACCATGCTGCTCTCTCTCTGCTTATTGCTATTCTATCCATCTTTCAAGGCTCAAGTCAAAGGCTACCTCCTCCATAAAGACTTCTCTGATCTCCCCCATACCATCTTAAAGATGTTACTCCCTCATCTAATTTCATAGCACTCTTTACATATCACATTTTAATTCATGCCCTATTTTCCTACATATAAATCATCTCTTCCACTAGGTAGTAAGCTCTCTATAGGTTCAGGATATAGCATTTTTTTTCTGATATTTCCCCCAGTTCTTAGTATAATATATTGGGTACACTTTAAAGGTGTTTCTTGAATGAATGAGTGAATGAATCCCATGCTGACTTACTCAAGACACCCAGGATACTTCTATGTTATCTCTCTTCCCTATCAATTATGGTATACTCAGGGAAAGTTCATTAAGAAGATGAATCTGTTGCTACACCTGAAAAAAATTCAAATAATTCCAGATGGAAGTGATCTTTCTACTTTCTTGAATTATTTATTCCAATCATCTCTTCCACTGATGTAGTAGGGGAAAAACACTGCACTTTGGTCCAAATCCCAGCTCCTCAAACTTATCAGCTGTATGACCAAAGGTAAGTAATTTCTCCTCTCAGACTCAGTGTTTTCATACCTAAAATATGCATAGTACACACATCATCTACCTCACAGTCTGATTGTCAGCAGAGTATTTTGTAAACTTGAAAATACTATAGAAATATGAATTATTATGAATAAACCTCATCTTCACAGAGGTAGCCTGATATTTTAGGTAGCGTGCTGGCTGGCTTCAAATCCAGCTATGTGACCTTAAGCATATTTCTTAACCTCTCTGTGCCTGTTTCCTCATTGGTAAAATAAGCTAGTTGGACTCAATGACCTCTAAAATCCCTTCAAGCTCTGAATCTATGATCCTATCATCTCCAAGCAAACTGGAATGAAGAGCTTTCAAACCTAGCAGGAGAAATGCAAACCTTGTGAAAACAGCACCAACTCCCATAGCATTCCCATCATCCCATCTGTTCCTGAAGCTGTCCCAGAGATTACCAAGCATTAATGAAAATCCTGCTAAGTGCCAGGGACAGTGGTAGGAGGAAGGAAACAAAGATAGAAGTGAAATAATCCTTCCCCTCTAGGGGCTTACATTCTATTGGAAATGCTGGAGTAAGCTCTCAGAACTCATGACATAATCACTCCAAAAAACCTCCAAATAATGCCATAGGACAATTCCTGGAGCAGCAGAACCCACAAAAGAATGGGCTGAGATCATTTTCCAGCCAAAGACGGCTTAGAAGGTGGGCAGGAGGGGGCTGCTGTGCCGGGGTGGGAGTGGAGCCCAACCCCGTGGTCATGATGACACAGATTCAGTCCCACACAGGCCTTGCCAGAGAAAGAGACCCCCAGAGCCTCTGAATAAGCTGCAGTGCCCATGTCCTTTGGAAATAAGCTAATGGTCTGATGAGAAGGCTGGGGGAAGATTTCAGGAGTCTCTGATGGTGCTGAGGCAGAACTTGGGTGTTTTACCCCTGCTGGGAACCAGGAAGTAAGCTTGAGTAACAGTGGCCCAGGTCGGGGAGGGGTGCAGGGTCGTTGGAGCTAACGACCACAGCACACAAAGTTTTGCTGCCTGGTTAATTAGCGAGTTGGCCTGGGGTTATCTATGAACCAGAGAACAGGCCAGGTGAGTGAAGAACCTGCCTCTCCTTAAACACAACCTTAGATGCCCTGTAGCTTAGGACAGTACATCCTGGAAGTAGTGCCCCACTTTAAGAAGGAGTTAAAAGTCAAGTAAAAGACTGTCAAGATGATCAGACAGAGAAAGATGAGGAACACAGAAAGTTTCTTTAGTGACAAGGAAGATCAAGGTACACCCTCAGAAGAGGATAACAATGTCAGGGCTCCTACATCCAAAGCTTCCAAGAAAAATATGAATTGGTCTCAGGCCATAGAAGTGTTCAAAAAGGACTTTGAAGATAAAAGTAAGAGAGATAGAGGGAAAAGTAAGAGAGGTAGAAGAAATACATTCTTTGAATCTATAGAATCCATCCCAATTCTTGGGTTCAATTACTCCTTCTGCCCAAGAGTCCACAAAAAAATTAGTCATAAAAAAGGAATAAGAAGGTAGCAACCTGCCCCTAGACTACTTTTATATAAACTCCATAGAACTAAAGAGAGAAGAACAAGATAACAATAGTAATAAAATCTGAAGTACACAGTGTTTGTTTCAAAAGAAAAGGCTAGCCCTTTGGTGTGAAGCACAGGGCTGGGTAGATATAATGTTGAGTGTTTCATAAATTTCTATTACTATGATTACACAAAAATCAATATCCCAACAGTGTACTCTGGACTATAATAATGCCTTCTATCTGTCATTTGAGCTCAGAGGACTGACTGCGCAATGAGAAACATAGGTAGAGGGAATGTTTGTTTTTTTGATGCTTAGCTAAATTTATTGCTGTTTCAAAAACTTGATAGCAAGAGGAAGGAGGTGGGGGAAGAATCTAAAATCAGAAATAAAAAGGCATAAACCATTTTAAAGTTTCCTGTTATTGTCTTGGCTGCTCAAATTTAAGTTTGAACTTAACACTCGAGGCTAAAAGATCCCTAAAGCCGTACCAGCAGGCCCATGGCAGCTATTTCATTTCACAGCCTTTCTGGCAGGGCTGAGTTAGGAAGGAGATGTCTACATCCTCTGGGCCTTGACCAGGAAAATGCCTCGGAGTAAGGCAGGGGAAGGGAATCAGGGCCACTTTCTTAAAAAAGAAAACCATGGAGTTTGAACATTGTCAGACAAAAGGGTTTTCACTTGTGGAATAGGAAAGCGAATGTTGAACTAAGGGTCAGATAATCTGAGTTCAAATTCTGCTCTTGTCCCTTTCTAATAGAGGGAGGGCTGGATCTGGCGTCAGAAAGGCATGGCCTCAAATCTTGAGCAGGATGCTTACTAGCTGTGTAATTCGAGGCAAGTCCCAACCTTTAGGAGCCTCAGTTTTTTCATCTGTAAAATGAATGGTTTGGCCTTGCTGGTCTCTAAGGGTCTCCAAGCTCTAAAATTGAAGATGCTCTAAGAGAGCGCTACAGGAGCAGAGAGGGACGGTGAAGGCATCCCAGATATTTCAGATTCCTCTAGACTTTATTTCCCTTGGCTCCAAAGTAGAAATCTATCAGGTAAGGCCCCTGGAGTCCAAATCAATTTCAACAGGAAGAAGACACTAATAAGCCAAAAATCGAGCAGACTCGTTAATGGCCTTGGCACTTGCCCCGTCAGAGGGAAATGTCTCCCTGAAAGCGTTTGCAGATTCTGATCCATTACCTCCAGCACTGGACTGGCAGCTTGGGCAGCCGTGCCAGGAAGCATTGGAAGTGAATTTGATCCTTCGCGTGATAGGCCTGTCTAGGGCCATCTAAGTGACTCTGAGGTCATCCCAAAGACCTGACTGCTTGAAGGCTGCAGGGAAGTGTTTTGTTACAGCCCCCGACCCAAACAGCAAGATAAATATATCTCAAGGCTTTCCATATTGATCATAGCCTGCGGCTGACACATCTCTTCCCTTGGCCCCCCAAATATCTACAGGAATAGAATCTGAGAAGTAAATAATTGTTTTAAAAGTAAAGATTTATGAGCACAGAGAGAATTCAGAAAGCAGAAATAAAGGGAATTTCAAATAAAATGTAGTTGAATGAACCAGCATGGAAACCACCCACTGAGCCAGCACTTAGCACAGTACCTGGCATATAGTGGGTGACTAATAAATGCTTATTCCATTCCATGAGGAAACTGATATCCAGGGAGATTATGGAACTTGCCCAAGTTCAGGCTCATTCAACCAGCAACTGGTATCTGAACTCAGGACCAATCAAACAATCAATAGACATTTATTAAGTTCCTACTATTAGCAGGCAATTTTGTTGTTGTTGTTGTTGTTGTTGTGTCATTCCACTGTGTCCCACAGTTAGGTGGTGCAGTGGATAGAACTTGGAGCCTGGAATCAGGAAGACTCATCTTTCCTGAGTTCAAATGTGACCTCAGATACTTTCTAGCTGTGTGACCCTAGGTGAGTCACTTAACATTGTTTACCTCAGTTTCCTCAACTGTAAAATGAGCTGGAGAAGGAAAGAGCAAACCAGTCCATTATCTTTTCCCAAGAAAACCCCAAATGGGGTCACAAAAAGTCGGATATGACCAAAAGGATTCAACAACAAATTACCAGCCATTGTGCTAATAATCCCTGGGGGTACAAAAGCAGTCCCTATCCTCAAGGAGCTTAGGGTGTAATAGGGGAAACAATGTCCAAACAAATATATACAAAGCAAGCTACATATAGGATAAATAGTAATGAATTAACAGATAAAAGGTGTTAGAATTAAAAAAAGATTGGGGAAGGCTTCCAATGAAAGCTGGAGTTTTAGACAGGATATAAAGGAAGCCAGGGAGGTCAATAGGCAGAGAAAAAGACAGGGAAAATACCAGGAGATTTGTTCATGGAACAGCCAGGAGGCAATATATAAGAAGACTGGGGCGGGGCGGGGCGGGGGGCGGGGGGGCGGGGGGGGGGGGCGGAGGGGCGGAGGGGCGGAGGCGGGGTGGGCCCCCCCCCTCCCGGGAAGCTAGGTGGTGCAGTGCATAAGGCACTGGCCTTGGATTCGGGAGGACCCGAGTTCAAATCTGGCCTCAGACACTTGATACTTAACTAGCTGTGTGACCCTGGACAAGTCACTTAACCCTCATTGCCCCCAAAAAAACAAGAACAAAAACAAAAAGAAGACTGGGAAGCTAGGAAGGGGCTAGTATATGAAAGGCTTTGAATGCCAGACAAAGGAATTTGAATTTGATCCTAGAGACAATAGGGAGCCACTGAAGTTTATGGAGTAAGGGGTAACATAAACAGACCTGAGCATTTGGAAAATCACTTTAGCAACTAAATAGACCAGTGGTTCCAAATTCACCCTCTTTTTCCCCTACATTAAATAAGAAGAGCCAAATTCCTCTGACTCTCCTGATTGCATTATGAGGGGGAACTCCCCTTTTAAATGAAGATCAGCATGTTGCCTATAATTTACTATCCTACAGAGTTGTCTAGAGTCACCAAGATGGTGACTGTCTTGCCCAGGGCCCCATAGCCAGTATATGTCAGAAACAGGACTAGAATTCAGAGGCTCCTGCCTCCAAGGCCTGCTCTCCCTATGCCCTGGGCCACACGGATTCCCACAGCTTCAGATCTCTGGCTTCAGAGATTCTAATCTACACCAAAAACACTCCTGAAAAGAAAATAATTTTAGCCAAATATCCAAACCAGGGTTGGTGTCATGTATAACCCAAACAGATGCGCCTCCCTGCACCCTGTAGGAGATTTCAGGGGTCACATCGTGTGTTCCCAAGTCTACCTCTTTATGCTCTGAACACTAGGGAATTGGTACTTTAAGGAATCCATCAGTCATTTATACTTTAGTGTGAATGAAGGACCTAAGAGCAAATTTTGACATGGGCTAGAAAAGAGAAAAGGACTAGAAGTCTACCTGAGGGGGTCACATAGAGGGGAGCCACTAGGGCTCAGAAAAAGATGGTAGGATTCTCTGTGAAGGGGCTTTGTACACATACCCATAAGGATGGGAGCTGATTTGAGTCAATCAGCCAAATCATCCCATTGCACTCAAAGTTAAGGGATACGATACTTATTACCCAATACATTTAACAGGTGAGAAGAAATCTCAATTATTGCCTGCATGTGAACCAGGCCTGGACACCCCCAGAGGTGTGACAGGACCTTTGTCTGGCTTAGCTGGGGGCCTCGGTCATGCCCTGTCAGCCTGGATAAAGCCTCTGTTGAACCTAAGAGATTCTGATGCCTGCAGCACAGAAGAGAGAGCCGACCATCTAAATCCCTGAGAAGAAATTGATGGGGAGAGAGGGACAGAACTCCAGGCCTTGGGTCTCCTCTCACCCCACCCCCTTGAGGAAGAACCTTGTGGACATTAAAGCGTTCAGAGGATTTGGATTTTTTTTTCCCTTGGTGTCTTAGTGACATCCCCAGAACAGTTGACAGCAGTGTCTGCATCAGGAGACACAGATAAACTGGACAAGATAAAGAAAATAGATTCATATCTAAGTGAACCATCTTGAGGACTCCAGCAAAAGGAATTCCCCAAATTTTGAATTACTGTACTCTCTAAGTATGAGTCTACTTTCTCCTAGACAGCTAGATGCTGTGGATAGAGCTCTGAGCCTAAGGTCTGGAAGACTTGATTTCAAATCTGGCCTCAGACACTTACGAGCTGTATGACCCCGGGGAAGTCACTTCATCACTGTCTGCCTCCATTTCCTCAACTGGAAAATGGGAATAATAAGAGCACCTACCTCCCAGGGTTGCTGTGAGATACAGACGAGATAATATTTGTTTAATGCATAGCACAATATCTGGCATATCTTAAATGCTGGTTCCTTTTACTTCCCCTTGGATTTTGTTGTCACAGACTTTTTGGGGGGATAACATTCCCACTATATCATATCTTAGCTAGCCTTTCTATAGCACTTTAAGGTTTACATAAGTGTCTGAGGCAAGATTCAAACTCAGGTGTTGCTCATTTCAAATCCAGCTTTCTGACTACTAGGTCACCTCCCTGCCTTAGTAAATGAATACCCCTTTCTAAAAGTTAATTGTCTGGTTGATTAATTAACATCAATTGATACGTGGCAGATAGCCTGTCAGTGGAGGGCTTATGAACTACAGAATTAGAACAAGCCCCGACCCCTTGGAGCTAGGCCTTGAACTCTAAAGGATCATATAGCAGCAGCCATGCTCTGGGGATCCAGCCTGCCAGGGAGAGGTGAGATACAAGAGGTCCCTATCATCTGACCCCTTTACCCTAGAGATAGACAAAATGCACCCCAGAAAGGGGAAGTAATGTTTCCGAGGTCACAGAGCTAGTAGCGTCAAAAGGGGATTCAAACTCAGGTCTCCAGATGCCCAGCCTATCACTCTTCCAGTCACACCAAGAAGCTTCTCACCTTTACCCAAGGCAGCCCTGACCCTAACTCAGTTTCCCCATAAGCAGAAACATTCGGCTCATCAGTTCTTCTTGTATATACCTCCCCACCCCTTACACTTCCCGCCTCCCGACGCCTTGCTGAACCATCCAAAAGAGCTTCTGGGGCCCAGCTGGAGGTGGAACATCAGGCTGCCACCAGACCATCATTTCCATGTGATAGCAAGGGCAGCCCCAATAAGTAGCCTGCTGGGTTCACAAATTTTCCATGCTTCAGTCAGCTAAAACTTTGTAAGGCACATTAGGGAAACTCAATTAATTGTAGGAATTACACGGGCTCAAGTCACCAGTGCTGCCTCCAATTATTTTTCCTCTTAATATCTTTTTTAATCATGAGCTGACCTGACCCACCAGGGGCCAATCCCCTTCCAAGGGGCCTCCAGTCTGGAGTTGGCTCCCCCTGGGTCTCAGAGCCTGAGGTCTCGAGCCTTGTCATCAGCTGCCACCCTGTCTACCCTGTCCTCATCAGCCCTGCCTCCAGCAAAGAGCTCATTGAAAATGGAAGTAGGGCCCAGCCAGGCCTCCAAGTTGTTGTTGATGATGACAACCGTGTATAGGTGTATTTCTGGGGAACCAGGCTTGCCAATTTAGAACGACACCAGGCATGTGCAGACCTGTGCCAAGCCCCCTGCCTTGGGAATGCCATCATGGAAGCCTCCCCACCCCCTCCACCCCCAAGAGCAAGGCCTCTTCTGTTTTTGTGGTTCCCACTACACAGCACAGTGCCTGGCACAATAATGAGGGACTTAATGAGAGCTTCTTGGGGGAAGGGGTGCAGCTAGGTGACCCAGAGGATAAAGCACCAGCCCTGGATTCAGGAGGACCTGATTTCAAATCCAGCCTCAGATACTTGGCACACTAGCTGTGTGACCCTGGGCAAGTCACTTAACCCTCATTGCCCTGCAAGAAAAAAAAATTACTTACAAATGAGGGCTTCTTGGGCCAATTCCAGCCAACATTTCTAAAATCTTTTAAGACTGACAAAGCTCTATTCCATGATCTTTCAAGGAATCACATTCCCAACTTCTTTCAATACCAAAGAGTGTAGTTCATTCAGCTAGGGAGGTGGATAGAGTGCTAGAATTGGAGATCTGAGTTCAAATGCTGTCTCAAACATTTACTAGCTGTATGACTGAGTAAGTTCCTTCACCTCTGCCTGCCTCAGTTTCTTCACTTGCAAAATATAAAATGGCAAAGCCAGGATTCAAACTCAGGACCCAAGTGACTCCAGTTCACTTTTCCCCATTCTAGAAAGGAGAAAAGTGATAGGGTATTTAGATTGATGAATAATACCTGTCCCACTGTGGCATTGTGAGGATGAAATGAGGTAGTGCTCTATAAATGTCAGCTATTTTTGCTATCTAGGTCAGTTGTCTTACATTAGTTAAGGGCAGTGATTGCCTTATTACTTTCTCCTTTGAGGTAAGATGGAAAGTGTAAGGGGGAAGCTAGGTGACACAGTGGATAGAGTATGGGATCTGACATCAGGAGGACCTGAGTTCAAATCTTGCCTCAAATACTTATTGGATGTGTGACCCTGGGCAAGTTACTTACCTCAATTGCCTCCCCAAAAAAGTGCAATCAACTTGAAAGCACATGGGTTCTGAATTTAAATCCTGACTCAGATACCACGTAACTACCAGACCCTGAGCAAGCCTATTAAACTCTATCAGCCACAGTTTCCTCATCTGTAAAGTGGGGAAAATGATAACTATTTCCTAGGGTGAGTTTCTATAGAGAAGTATTTTATGAACGTAAGCTGTTGTTATTATCTGGGTCAGATGCCTTGAATTCATCCCACCAAATCTCAATGACACATATCAAGTCAAATTTGCTTCTTTGTCATTTTTTTAAAACTAGAAACAATTAGTAGTGGGAAGAAATTACTACCTAAAGCATCTCGTCCAGCTCCCTCATCTTACAGAAGAGGAAATTGAGGCCAAAAGAAGTTAATTAACTTTCCAAGAGGCACATAGATAACAAGCTTCTAGGCTGATGGCTCTGAAGAGAACTGTATCTCCCTCCCAATGAAGCAAAACAAGGTGTTGTAAGCATTACATCGACATGAGAGACAGGAAACCTGAGTTCAAGCCCCAGCTCTGACACTTGCTAGCTTTGTCTTCCAAGCTGTCACTTCACTTGTCTGGCTCCATCTGCTCATTTGTAAAAGAGATACCCTGCTTACCTCCCAGAGTCCTTGTGGTCAAAGGGATTCTTTTGAATCTCAACATGCAATAGAAATGGAAACTTTTCATTCACAATTGTGATGGCCTCCAGACTCGACACTCAATCAGTTTCACAGCAAGATTAAGTATTTTCTGATGACATTTTTCTTCAAATATTAATTTAATAATCATAGTATTTGCATAGTGCTTTAAGATTTGGAAAGTGCTTTACAAATATTTTCTCCCTGGATCCTCACAATCTCCTAGGAGGTGGGTGCTTTGATTTGTATTCCCACTTTGCAAATTAGAAAACCAAGGCAGTCAGAGGTTAATGTACTTGCCCAAGGTCACACAGCTAGTAAGTATTTGAGGCTGGATTAAAATTTAAGTCTTTCTTCTTTCTTTTCAGTTGTTTTTTTCAGTTGTGTCCAACTCTCTGTGACCCCGTTTGGGGTTTTCTTGGCAAAGATACTGGAGTGGTTTGGCCATTTTCTTCTCCAGCTCATTTTACAGATGAAAGAAACTGAGGCAAACAGGGTTAAGTGACTTGCCCAGGGTCACAAAGGTATTAAGTATCTGAGGCCAGATGTGAACTCAGGAAAATGAGATTTCCTGACTCCAGAATCATGCTCTATACACTGTGAAAACTCATTTCCACCTTACTGGAAATCCCTCATTGCACCACCTGGGAGACTCTTCATTTTGAAATCATTTTTGCTACTACTAACTTGATTGTAGCCTTGTATTTCCAATAGGACTCACATCTATCTCTCCTTTAAAGTAGATCCCCCAAGCACCTCCACTTGCTAATGCTTTGTTAACCAAATTCAAGTTCCTGAAAAGCACTTTGTAAAAGAGAAATACTGCATTCATTGCCTTCAAAATATGAGTTATTTTTATTCATTTGGATTATTCTAGTCTTCCTCTTTCTCATTCCTCCTCCCCCCTCCATTATACTGAATGAGTAGGGTTTCACTGCTTTGTGACCTTCCATCGCATCAAATAAAACTGGATGATCTGGGGGCAGCTAGGTGGCACAGTAGATAAAGCACCAGCCCTAGATTCAGGAGGACCTGAGTTCAAATCCAGTCTCAGACACTTGATGCTTACTAGCTGTGTGATGGTGGGCAAGTCACTTAACCCTCACTGCCCCCACCAAAAAAAAAAAAAAGGAAAGAAAAAAAAAGAAACTGGATGATCCAGAGATCCTTTCAGTTCTTGGTTTCTATTATTCTGTGGTCCTTGGTGATAGTATTTCAAAAAAAGTATTAAAATAAGAAATGAGTACCCCAGCCCATTTTTCCTCCTCCCTGATGCTTGCCCAAGCACCTATAAAGAGCTTTCCTTAACCAAAAGGTAAAATCCCCAGCTTAAAAGGGTTCTCGGGTCACTTAACCTCTGCAGACCTCAGTTTCCTCCTCTGTAAAAGGAGGGGCTGGGTTTGGTGATCTCTGCAGTCCCTTCCCATTCTACAATTCTCCAAGGCAATAAAATCCCAAGAAACCTGCAGTGATTCATCTTCATTTGGACCCATTTATTATCTCAACCTTTCACTATTGTACCTAAACTTTATGTGACCTTGAGCTGGATTTATTGTTAACTTATCTGGGTTTTCAGAGCATTCATTCCATCCCGGAAATTCAAAAGCTAATGCACTGGGTTTTGAGACTTGCCATAGAATAGCGCTCTGCATTTGGTCAGAGGTCTGAAATACTGCTAGTATGCCTCTATGGGCTTTAACAAAGAGCCATGATTGGGAGGATAAGCAATGTCTGTTTAGAGTTGTTCCTGAGTACTGCAAACATAGACATATATACATATGTAAAGAATTAATTGTGGGGCAGCTAGGTGGCACAGTGGATAGAGCACCAGCCCTGGATTCAGGAGGACCTGAGTTCAAATCCGGCCTCAGACACTTAACACTTACTAGCTGTGTGACCCTGGGCAAGTCACTTAACCCCACAATTGCCCCACACACACACACACACACACACACACACGAAAATTAATTGTTATTTGAGGTTTTTATGACCCCCATCTTTTAGCTAGAATTTTTTTTAAAAACCTCAGCTCACACACTGGCCTCTGGGGCTCTGCAAACTGCACGGTGCTCCTCCCACTGGTTGTAGCCAGCGCCATGGCGCTGGCACCTCACATCATCACCACTCACCGACACCTATATGGGCCTGGCAAAATTATAATGATTAGAAGCCTAGTGAGTGCAGTCATGTGACTGTCAGAGTGGCCAGCCAATTGGCTGGGGGCTGTGTGTGTGGTCAGCCTGGGGTCTGCTGGGAAGAACGGAGGAGATTCGCTATTCTAGCTTGAAGCTGGAAGGCGATAGGACACTGCTGTGTATTCTCAGCTGATTCCTGGGTGGTGGTGTTATTCAGGTTGTATAATTTCCCTTTTCCCCATTTTATTTCCTTTCCCTTGATCCTACTGGTCCTGTTTGTTTGGGTTTTTTAAAGTTCATTCTTGTTAAATAAATCCTGCTCTGTTTTGAGGGAGGCTGCTGGTCTCCTTCCTTGCCCCAATATTGCGGCAAGCCGCTTAACTAACACTCCCCAATTAAAAATTGGTCCCCACACATATATATAGTAAATTATACATAGATATATATTTATGTTTTTATGCACATATATATATAATGTGTGTGTCCACATACTATATATGTCTATATGTTTATATTCATATCCATATATGTATATATCATATACACATATATTGGGGAAAAGCTTGGAATAGCGGGGAGAAGGCTAGACTTGGAGTCAACTATCCTATGTGCAAGTTCTGGCTCTGATACTTACTAGTAACCATAAGCAAAGAAGTGTAACCAGGGTGGGACAACCAAGGTCTTGTCCCAGGGTACCAAAACTTATGGAGTTCTGGCAACACTGACACTCATTCAGCAGTATGGAGGCAAGTATGCCTAGCATTTAGCAAAAATATAGATATGGCCCTGGGCCTGTGATTTCACTGACATAGGATGAGGAAACTCCCTCTACCAGTTCATCTGAGTCTTAGAGAGGTGCCTAGAAAACAGAAATTAAATGACTTGCTACTAGGAACGCAGAGAGCAGCCAGGTGACACCATAGTGCATAGAGCAGTGGGCCTGGAGTCAGGAAGACTCATCTTCCTGAGTTCAAATCTAGCCTCAGACACTGGGCAAGTGCCTTAACCCTCTTTGCCTCAGTTTCCTCATCTGTAAAATGAGCCAGAGAAGGAAATGGCAAACCACTCCAGTACCTCTGCTACAAAAACCATAAATGGGGTCATGAAGAGTCATACACAACTGAAAATAATGAAACAATTGGTCACACAGCCAGTATGTGTCAGAAAGAGAATTTAAACCCAGTTCTTCCTATTTCTAAGGTAAGCCCTCTACCACACCAACATCCAACCACAGGCCACATGGATCACAACAGTCCCAAGTGCTGCTACATCAAATTAAAATGTAATGGAGGAGGGGCAGCTAGGTGGCGCAGTGGATGGAGCACCGGCCCTGGATTCAGGAGGACCTGAGTTCAAATCCAGCCTCAGACACTTAACACTTACTAGCTGTGTGACCCTGGGCAAGTCACTTGACCCCAATTGCCTCACCAAAAAAAAAAAATGTAATGGAGGAATGTTTAACAAAATAAACAGAAACACAACAGAATCTATGTAATGTTAATATGTGGTTTTTAAAATTAATATGTGGCCTGTAGGGATCCTTATTTACAGTTTAATGGGCTAGTTTCTATTTGTGTTTCACCCTACTCTACTACATATCACTGTTGCATCTCTAGTTAACAAGAATAGGGGATATGGGCTACATCTGTGATTTCATTGATATAGGAAACTCCCATAGGAGGACATCCATCTACCAGTGCAGGTCAGCACCTTCTCGGAAACTTATAGAACATTGCCTAAGAAAATGAGAGATTAAATGACTTGCCTAGAGTCACACAGGGCACAGGCAATATGTGTAAGAGGTAGGATGTGAACCCAGGTGTTCTGGGCTCCAAGAGCAGCTCTCTATTTAGCAAGAATAATTACTGCTAAGTCCCAATTAGTGCAAATAATGAATCCCCTGAAGTAGTCACATTCTTCAAATTCACACTGCATATCTCCATTGGGCTGGAACCAATTACCATATTTTACATAATTATAATTTCCAATAGTGTAAATTCAAAGACATGTGACCACTTCAACGAGAGCCATTATTTGTGCTAATTAGGACATGACTGCAGCTAAAATCGGATGTCAGGTTCTCGCCCTAGAGATGAGTTTCTCCTTTCCAAACCCAGAAGACTGGCCTTGCTACTCCCTCTGTCCATAAGGTGCAACGTCCCAGGACATTGAAGGATAATACAGTGGAAATGCCACTGAATTTGGAGGCTGAGGACCTAGCTCTGTTGTCTGTGACCTGTATGACTGTGGACAGATCTCTTCAGATCACCAGACCTCAGCTCTTCATCTCAAAAATGAAGGGATTGAACCAGATGAATTCTAAGGTCTCTTCCAACTCAGAAACTCTGGTCTTAGGGTGACCTCAAATGAACTTGTCAATTTGAGAAAATGTCTCTACCTGCTTACCTGTGTGAAGCTTGCCCCAGGCAAGTCTTGTGAAATTTGTCCCAGGTGTAAAAGAAAATCTAGAGCTAGCTTTGGTGCTTTGAGTCTGTCATTTGTAAACTAAGGGGATTGAAATAGAAAATTTCTTTGAGTTCTAAGTCTTATGATGCTTATAGAATCATTCATAAAAGAAAAATCAGAAAGGACATTAGATTTCAACTAGTCTGCCTCTTCATTTTATGGACAAGGAAACTAAGGCATAAGGAAGTCAAATGATTTGCCAAAGGTCACTCAGGTACTAAGTGGTACAGTTACGATTTGAACCCAAATCATCTGATTCCAAACCCAGCAAAATTCCTACTACATTTATCCCTTCCACATCTTAGGGGTTAGGGGTATAGCACCCCCAAGATCTGGAAAATCTGCATTAAAATGTTTGGCCCTCTCTTTGTACCAGAGTAGAAGTCTGAATTGTTATGGTATTAAAAGATAAAATATTCGACATGATAAAATACTATACATATAGTTTATGCATTTCCGAGTTTCTAAACTTTTTTCTGTGTCATTGGCTGGCCTCCATGTGTCATCTGTGGCTTCAACAAAACTCCCCAAAAATTCCCATTTCATTTTTTATACCAACCTATGACATATCAAAACCAAGACAGGGACAGTTGTGATGTGAAAGGGATAATTGCATGTCATACTGATTCTGAGAACCTTAGTTTCCTCATCTATAGAATAAGGGAAGAGGCCTGGTTGGTCTCTAGGGTCCTTCCTGTTTGGATTCTGTGATCTGAGAAAAATATGCACCTGTCCTAGCCCTTTTGTCCTGCCTCATCTTTCCCAGCTCCTGATAATTGTCCATAACTCAGTAATTCAGTGCCAATAAAATATAGCTTAATTCTGTATAAGGCAAGAGAAATCCAGCTTTTATTCACATTCCCTCCTTTTTTGGCCTAAAGATGTCTCTATTTTTTATGATTTAATAAGCATTTGTTTTCTTCCCTTCCTACCTTCCCTACTCATAAAAAAAAGGAAAAAGGAAAAAACTCATGTGACAAATATCTATAGTAAAGCAAAACAAATCCCCACATTGGTCAGTGGCTACAAAACTGTGTTCCCATTCTCCATATTAAGTCCATCACCTCCCACCTCTAACAGGAAATGGGTAGCATCCTTGATTCCTAGGACAGCTCCCCCTGCTTTAGTACTTCCATCCCAGAGCCCCACTTCATCCAGGTATTCACAGTTAATGAAAGGGATGTAGTCCAATACATTTCTGCTAAGAGAATCCTATTTTCCCTTTAATTTCCACTGAAGACTAAGAGATGTGTCTGCAGGGAAGCGAGGGGTGGTAGAAAAATATTCCCTGGAGTAAAAGAATCGCAATTCATGAGGCAGTGAATCTTTTTTTTCTCCACCTCAGACATGCAGAAACCAAAGTAAACATCCACAATATTCACATTTTCAATACTCCCTATCCCTACACTGGGTGGGAAATGAGTTATCAAATTAAATGGTAAAAACGACAATAGGACATACAACAAAGACTTCTGGCTGTGCCCTGTCAGTCTTCCCCTGCTTCCATACGGCACTACTCTGGAGAAAATAACCCCTAAAGTGGAGCAATGTGTTGATGTTTTTCACCAGTAGCAAATCCCCTTAATGCCTTCCAACTTTCCATGGAGAGTTCTTTTCTCATCATGTAATATTCTGGCCTCTTTCTAGACATTTTTGGCCATTCATTTGTTCACTATGCCATAGCTCCCTCCAAAAGCTGGAGTTAGTAACACATAAAGCTAAAAACTGTCATCTTCGTCCTTGCTTAGCAATGAAGTTTCCTTCAAAATACCAATAGAACCACTGAGTTGTCTTCCAGAAAGTTAATGTCGATCCAATCTAATAAACATTTGGTAAACACCTATGAGGTGCCAAGCACTGTACTAAATGTTGGAGATCCAAATAATAAAAAAAAAAGACAGTCCCTGCCCTCACTGAGCTTACAGCCTCATAATCTAAAGGGGGAAACTACACACCTAAGGAAACAGGAAAGGGGGTGGGGCAGAAACACAGGGTGGCGCATCTTGTTCTGTGGAGTTGAAATCAGAACCACAGGCAGCAGATGCAAAGTGGAGTGATCTGAGACCAGTTGTTATCCTCTAAAAAAAAAAATGCATTGGAAAGAGTTTGGTACTCCATCTTCCAACCCTCTGAAGAGAGGGGAGAAAAGATTGAAGAAGGTGAAATCAATCAAGGGTTGACTTAGCAGCATGGTAGTGAGTTTAGAAGTAATGAGCTTACCCTGGTAGGAGCGTCTTGTTCCATGGAGTTGAAACCAAGGCAACAGATGCAAAATGGTGAGATAGCAAAAGATAATGGATAAATTCAGATGGAATGCTACTCCTAGGGCTAGTGCTTTTATAATAGCTGACATTTAGAAAAGATTTTAAAGTTTGGATTATCTTATTCAGTCCTCACAAGTACCTGTGAGCTAAGTATGACAGATAATGCCATTCCCATTTTATACATGAGAAAACTGAGGCTCGGAGAGGTGACTTGTCCATGATCTCACAGCTAGCAAATGTCAGAGGCAGAAGACAAACTCAAGTATCACGACCCAAATCCAAAATCATTCCCACTCTCTATGCCAGGCTCTCTCTCTCTTCTTCCCAAGCTAATAGTTCATTTAATTAATTGATAATTACTATACTAACATACCAAGGGAACAAAGATGGAAAAAGCACTGAGCTAGAAATTGAGACCTGAGTTCTAGTCCTGATTTTGCCACTAATTATATTACCTTTAAAAAGTCACTTCATCTTTCTAAGCCTCAATTTCCTTATTAGTAAAAAATGAGTGGGTAGAGAAGATGTCTCTAAGGTCCTTTCCACCTTTATCATTCTAGGATTCTTTGAGGTGTTAAGGAATATTTATTGTAACGCGGAGTCAAGAAGACCTAGATTCAAATCTCACCTAAGATGCTTACTAGCAATGTGACCATGGCCTAAGTGCATGATACACAAAGAAAGGTAAAAAACAGTTCCTGTCCTTAAGAAGCTTATATTCTAAAGTAGGGGGAGATGGGCAGGGGGGAAACAGGTAAATATCTAGAGAAGATGTTTGCAAAGTAGTCTCAGAGGGGAAGACAGCAA
The DNA here is from genome assembly GCF_019393635.1 of Dromiciops gliroides. Classification (NCBI taxonomy): domain Eukaryota; kingdom Metazoa; phylum Chordata; class Mammalia; order Microbiotheria; family Microbiotheriidae; genus Dromiciops; species Dromiciops gliroides. The sequence continues at coordinate 27,695,497 of NC_057866.1, read as the reverse complement.
TATTTAGACCACCCTGGAAAGACTCCTAGAAGGAAAGATAGTAAGTAAGGCAATTTTATAAGAAAACAGACTAAAGTGTTTCTCATAGTTAGGTAATAGCGGGTTGCTGGCATTTTATTATCACTCATACTGTCATATAGTACCTGGGCATCATGACAGGAGGCAGGAACACAGACAAGATGGCAGACTCAAGATTGTGACATTTCCAAAAATTCCTCTGCTTCAGTTCCTCTCTCTCTCTGTTTCTCTCTGTCTGTCTCTCTGTCTCCCTCCCTCTTCCTCTCTTTCCCTCCCCCTTTCTCTCTTTAAGTTTTATTGACGTGTTTTGTTTTTACATTATAAACATATATAGATTGCCCCCATTCTATGGGAGGTACATTGTAATTAAGCAAAACTTGCAAGGCTCAAGAAGTCAAGAAGACTCTTCTTCCTGAGTTCAAATCTGACCTCAGACACTAACTAGTTGTGTGACCCTGGGCAAGTCACTGAACCCTGTTTTCCTCAGTTTCTTCATCTGTAAAATGAGCTGGAAAAGGAAATGGCAAACCACTCCAACATCTTTGCCAAGAAAATCTCAAATGAGCTCAAAAAGTCAGATATGACTGAAAAAAATACTACAAAACAATCATTGCATTGAGACTTCATCTGAACATATATGCAACATTCTATATTTGTAGCACTCATACACAAATACTTCTCTATTTTGATTATGTTTTAATTAACAGGAATCTATTTTGTCTCCTACACCATTTTTAAAAAGAAAAAAGAACAAATTCCTTATAACAAGTATGCATAACCGAACAAAATAAATTCTCTTATTAGCTATATACAAAAAAAAATGTACATCTGATTCCACATCCTAAAACTATGATTTCTCTTTCAGGAGGTGATAATATATTTCATCACTGGTCCTCTAGAATCATGAAGCAAAATCTCCCTATACCCGTGTTTTGAAGCAGATTCAATGAGACCTTGGTTAAAGCATACATGAGATGAGATTTTCTTGTGAGATGCATGGTGTTTTCAATATTCAATGGATCAGGTACCCACAAAAGAACTACATGAAAATAGCAGAATATTCATCTTCTGGACTTAACCTGGGCCTTAGTAGTCCTGTGAAGCAGTTTAAGTTTGTTTTCACCTCTTCTCCATTACCCTTTCATATTTTTATCTTTTCAGTTCCATTCTTCCTCAGCTTCTGAGGACCCTCAAACTGCCCCCTGGACCATTCAGAGTCAGCCCTGGTCAACAGTGACATATTTTTAACCATTCACCATCATCAACAATAACTACCATTAATTTAGTAAGCAAGGCTCTATGCTAGACACTAGCATTGGGGGAATATCAAAATATAGAATACACTGTCTCTACCCTAACTAGCTTAAAAATCCAATTGAAGAGACATCACACACACACACACACACACACACGCACACACACACATATGTGTGTATATATATGTGTGTGTGTGTGTTTGGCAGCGTATGTGTAGCCTGGGCCCCACTCAAACAAGCTCCTCCTGATTCAAGACATGCTTTGAGATTGTATTAATGTTCATGAGCCCCAACCAATGTTCCTTTCACCAGACTGACCAGACGCATTCATTCAGAGCAAAAGATATTTAATGAAGTGGCAAAACAAAATAAATGACAAAAAAAATCCCCTATTATATAAAGCAGTACATTCTCCCACAGTCTAGTATACCACTGGTGGAAGAGGAAACATGTATATATGGATCACACATTTGGTTAAGTAGAAGGCTCACATAAGCAGAGTTGACAATAGCCAAGTCTACTTACTCTGCCAGGGCTATATCCCTGCTGTAACTCCTCTCTTCCTCCATCTCTGCTTCTTGATGCTTCCCCACAGAACTGTTGATATTATCTGGTGGTCTGTTAATAACATTGAACTACCAGCCATGCTCAAAGTGCTCATCTTCTGCTGATCTTTTCGCTCGACTTTACTGCCATCTCCTGGTTCTCTCCATTAAGAGGATCTCTACTAATTCCCTGGTGTCTTCTGCTGATGCTCTGGTGATTTGTAGATAGTACAAGTTTGGGCTCATAAGCCCAGGGTTATTTCAACTCTTTGAATCAGGCCCATAGCCACAGTCAGATAGCCAGCAGAAATCCTTAGTTAGCCTATACTTCTTTACTTCTGTCTTCTACTCCCTGATCTTTTTCCTGTTTGACTTAGATATGACCTCATCCCCATCCATTCTCATTCTGCTTCTATTTGCTAGCCAAAGTCCATGCAAGTCACCCCAAGAGTTTCCCCTAGCAAGACTACATGGGCAGAAATAGTGACTTTTCCCCCCTACATATGGACCAAGTTTGCTTTTCTACCTACCTATGACAAGTGCCAAAAAAATGATTCAGATACTAAGAGGCATAACAATTCAGGGTCTTCAGATATTTGGAGGTCCTTACCTAACCCTACCAAGATTCATAGAACTTTCAGAGTCTAAAGGGACCTTAGAGGTCACTAGTCCAAATCCATAATTTTAGAGATGAAGAAACTGTGACCCAGAAGAGGACACCTCGGTCAAGTTTACAGCAATTGTCAGATTTGAGACTAAAGCCCAAGACCCCCTGATTACAGCATTCTTTGTACTGTAATACGCTACGTCTGGCCCATGGCCCATCCCCAGAGACCCTCTGACAAACTCATATATAATAATATATTCATGGTCATAATCATAATGTTTTTCCATGCTACCTTAGTTGGACTCTAGATGCCTTAACCAAAGCAACTAAAAATTGAAGATATGATGTGGGATTGGTGGGAGAAATCCTTTGACAAAAAGGGTACCTTTAGAAATCCCTCATAACCTGCTATATTGCTGGTCAATTACTCCCACCAAGTCCTGATTCAAACTTAGCCAATGAAATAATGAACAGTAGGAAAGAATGAATTGTCCAAATGAAGCCAACTATCTCAGAGTACATATAGCTCATGTGAAGGTTGAGTAAAGACTTGGTTCATACAAGACATATGCCTCACTAGGGACATTCAAGGCCACATGTGACCTCTCATGTAGGTCCGCCAAAGAAGAGAGATTTCTTTTAATAGACCAGCTTATCAATAGGGCACAGCATCACCCTTCCTGGTGATGTAAAAGCTATTCATAAAATGGCTGGAGCTGTTGAATAATCTGCCTAGAGGCATTTAGCAATAATTTGCTTGTTCTCTAACCTAATAACTATTTTAGCTCCAGGGTAAAATAAAACAGGAAAACTAATTCAGTGGTGTTAAAGGAAGACTAATTATTCTGGAAAGGACACATCACATCCTCCAATGAATTTAGTCACTTGTGACCTATTGTGGGACTACCCAGGAAAAAGCCAGCTACCATTGTCTGTTGAATTATTCATCATTTGTCTTCTCTGAGGGGTTCATTGAGATACCGTTTATGCAGCTAAACTCAGGGTGTCCAGCCTGAAAAATGGTCAGCATTTGAGAGGGGACAGTTAAAGTGAGGAGTAAAATGGGAGTTTATTTGCTGGAATATCCAGTAGTGCTAAAACAAGGGAAGAGTTGCCAAAGGAAGAAAGGAATATGTCAAATAACTTGCTGATGCTCTATGACCTTGGGCTTCTTGGCTTACAGGCAAAGAATTCAATTGCAATGAATTATTTGGGGCCCCAGGAGCAATAGCCTCTGGCCTTAATGAAAAATGAAGAAAAGTTGTCATTTGCCTGAGGCAGCAGGATACTCACAAATCTCTGGCCAAATGTTCTGGACACAATTCTCCGGGCTGAGAGGATTGTGGCACCAGGTCAGTTTGACTTGGCTGATGCGAGGGGTTCACTTTCTGTGCTAAATTGCAGGAAAAGCAATTAGTAATTTAGGGACACAAGACTATTCTGGCTGCTAGGAAGGTTATATACTCAGAATGAGGATTCAAGGCAGCAATGACATAGACTTCACTGTGGGCTAAAGTGACTCAAAAGAAAATCCTAGGTGGAGTCTGGGGCTTGAATAAATGACCCAATAAAGGTTCTCTCAGCTTACAAGTCTATACATTGAATTAATGAGTGGATAGCAAATTTCGCTCTCTACCATAAAATGACAGCCAGCACTGATTCTTGGCATTGTCCCTTGTCAAATCATATCCAAAGGATGACATTCAAGATGATGTGGGTGACAGAGACCATGCCATATGAAGGAACTGGAAATGTTTAGCCTAGAAATGAGAAGACTTCTGAAGGATAGGATAGTTGTCTTCGAGACTTTGAAGAGTTGTCTTTTAGAAGAGGAATTAGACTTTCTCTGCTTTACCCCAGAAGATAGAACCAAAAGCAATGAATGGAAATTGTAGAAATGCATATTTCAATTTGATGTCAACAAAAATTCTCTATAGCAGTTATTCAGAAATAGAATGGGCTGATTTAGAAGGGAATGAGTTCCCTCTTTGTTAGAGTTTGTCAAGCAGACTGGATTATACTCATCAGATAAATTGTTGGGGGGTGTGGTTCTTGTTCTATTATGGATTGGACTACATGGGTCCTGGGCTTCTGATGCTGAGCTTCTGAGATTCTACGGGAACAATAATACAGAGTCCATGGCCACAGCCAGAGGTAGACATACAACAAGACCATAATGGGCACTTTATCCAATTACTTTCCAAACTGGATCGGAAATGAAGGGAAGCTATCAGGGCTGCCATTTCAAAATGGACAATACAGTTGATTATTTCAGATGCCCCTAGTATCTTCATTGTCATATGGGTTTTGTGTTCTAAAAGGAAGATATTCTAATGGTACTATTTCAGGCACTATAACCGTTGAGGGAGTTAACTTTAGCTCAGGGAGTAGCTTCTGAGAGGCCTCAAATCACACTCAGTTGGTTAAAATCTATTCCATCTATGAGGAAAGATGGCCCTATTTCTAGGCCCTCAGTACATAAATGGAAAATCCTCTCTCTATACATCTTATGGGAAGCTATATGGTACAGTGGAAAGCACACCAGGCTTAGAATCAGGAATGTTTAAGAGTTTGAATCTGACCTTAGACATTTAATAACTGTGTGACCCTGGGCAATCACTTAACCCTACTTCCCTCAGTTCCTCATCTGTAAAATTAGCTAGAGAAGGAAATGGCAAAGCATTATCTTTGCCAAGAAAAACCCAAATGGCGTCATAAAAAGTTGGACATGACTGCAAAATGACTGAACTGATACATCTTATAGTAATCTCCTCAATCCAACCATACCATCCTCCAGGGACCACTTCCAAACTTCAACTTTACAAAGCAATAGTCATCAAAACCAGGGTAGCAGGTAAGAAAGAGAAAAGTAAATCAGAGTAATAGACTAAAGAAAAACAAGGAAAATAAATTAATTCAATTAAACCAGTCTTTGATAAGTTTAAGAACATAATGACTTGGGAAAGAACTCCCTATTGGATGAGGATTGCTGGGAAAACTGGAAAGCAATTTGGCAGAAACTGGGTTTCTTATACTATATAGCAGCATCTTATACTATATACCACATCTTATACTGTATATTACCTCAAAAATGGATACATATGCTGAATATTAAAGGAACATCATCAAAAAATTAGAAGGGAACTATATCAGTTGCCTTTCATACTTATGGCTAGGGGGAGAATTCTCAGCCAAAGAAGGAATAATAGTAGGAATGCAATGTCCTTACACTGTCCATCCCCCATGCTTATAATGCACTCCTTCTTCATCTCCCTCTCACAGGATCCTTTTCTTCCTACAAGATACAGCCCTATGTTCTACATGAAGCCTTTCCTGGTCCTTCCAATTACTAGTGCTCTTTTTAATCTACTTTGTATTCATCTGCATTTATTCTATTTATATTTATCCTGAATATACTTATATATGTAATTGTCTCCTCTGTTAATTGAATGACTGATAAAGAAAATCACAACAGATGAACTAGATAACCTCAATTACATGAAAATGAAAGGATTTTATATAAAGAAAATTATCACAACTAGGATAAAAGGACAGAGATTGATTAGGGGAAAATCTTTCTATTAAATATCTCTAATTAAGGACTGATATCCAAAATACATGGGGAATTAAAACTAATCTATAAGAGCAAAAGCCATTGCCCCAGTGGAGAAAGTAGTCAGAGGTTATAAACAAAAAATTCACAAAAGAAAAGGTGACTATAAGAAGGACTGCAACAAATCACTAATAAGAAGAAAAATATGAATCAGAGTAACTGTTTTTTAACCCATACCTAGAAAACTGACAAAGATTTTTTTTTAAATAGTAATAGTGGGGCAGCTAGGTGGCGCAGTGGATAGAGCACCAGCCCTGGAGTCAGGAGTGCCTGAGTTCAAATCCAGCCTCAGACACTTAATACTTACTAGCTGTGTGACCCTGGGCAAGTCACTTAACCCCAATTGCCTCACTAAAAAAAAAAAATAGTAATAGTGTTAGAGAGGTTGTGCAAATGTTTAGAAAAGTAATTTCAAATATGGAAAGAAAGTTACCAAAATGGCTGTACCCCTTTACCAAGAGATCCCATTGCTTAGGCAAATACTCTAAAGGTCAATAATAAAAAAGAAAAGGAAGAAGGAAGGAAGGAAAGAAGGAAGGGAGGGAAGGAGGGAGGGAGGAATGAAGGGAGGGAGGGAGAGAAGGAGGGACAGAGGAGAGAAAGAAAAGGAAGGAAAAAAGGAAGGAAGGAAGGAAGGAAGGAAGAGATCCTACATATACCAAAATATTTGCAGCAGTATTTATTTTTTAGATAACAAAGAAGTGGAAACAAAGTAGATGCTTATCAACTGGGGAATGGTTAAACAAATCAGGGTACATGAACATTATAGAATATTACTATGTTATAAGAAATTATGACTATGATGCATACTGAGAAGCATGGGAAAACATGTAAACTGATGAGAAGGGCAGTAGCATAAGCCAGAAAACAATATACATAATAACCAAAACAATGGAAATGGAAATAACAGCAACAATAAGGTGACACACCCCTGATTCTCATAGTGCAGCCATTGGCAAATCCCTTAACTTGTCAGAGCCTTGGTTTCCTTATCTATAAAATGTGGATCATAACATCCACACTATTCCCAGACAGAGGGTTGTTATAAAGTACTCTATCATCCTTAGAGCACTATATAACATATTATCATCATCAATCATCATCAGTCATCAATCCTCTTACCAGCTGTGTGAGTAAATCAAATCAGTTAAACTCCCCAAACCTCACTTACCTCCTCTCTAAAATGGATTCATAGGACTTAAAGTTGGGATGGAATTTTGAGATCCTACAGCCCAGACTCCTCATTTTGGAGATAAAGAACACTGAAGGCCAGAGAGGTGAAGCTGCTGGCTCAAGGTAGTAATTGGCAGAGCCACAATTGAAAACCATGCCCAATGGCTCCCCAAACAGTCTTCATTGCATTATACCACACTGTCTTTCTGTTAATTAGAATTAACAGCTAGGTCTGAGACTCTGCATTACCCGCATCTGTGAACAGATGCAGCATAGGTCTAATTGTCCATTTTTTTCTATTTTATACACCCTGGGGTGGGGGTGGGGACATTCTTTGAATTACCCTCATCAAATTCTGCATTCAACATTCTAGCAGTTTAATATGTGAGGATTTCAAACCTCCAAGGCTGGTCAATTACCCCTGGGCATTAAAGTTAAAGAGCTCAGAGTCTGAGGAGCATGATTCAAATCCTGCCGTTGGCACTCTCTCCATCACTTTATCTCCCTGGGCTTGAGTTTCCTTATTTATAGAATAATGGCTTGAACTAACTATCTTCTGAGGTCTCTTCCATCTCTAATTCTATAATCCTATGATCCTCCCAGTCTTCACCTGCCTATCATTATAGAATATATTCTAAATATTTTTATTGTTATTATTATACATACCAGAAAACCCAGACATGGAAGAGAATATAATCAATATTTCAGAGATTGTTAAATCCGGGGGGAAATACCTCAGAGGTCATATCTCTATAAAATGAAGAGGCTGGACTCCGTGGCATCTAAGGTCTTTTCCAGTTCCAAATCTACATTTCTAGAATTCCCTCATCCCCCTTGATGACAGTGCCTTCTTTTGGTTTATTACCAATTTAGCCTGTGCACCATGTATTTCTATACAGTCTGCATGTTGTCTCCCCATCATATTGTTAATTTCCTGAGGGCAGGGACTGTCATTTGTTTTTGCATTCCCATTGCTTATCACAATAGCTGCACGCAGCATTTAATGCACAGTGTTTAATAAATGTTTATTGACTGGATGACCATTCAACCCATAGCCCAAAAGGGATTCTATTACACATACCAAACAAAAGGTTGTCTGGTTTTTCCTTGAAGAAATTTCACTGCTTCCTGTGGCAGCCCATTCTACTTTTGGATAGCACTAATTATTAGGGATTTTTTTTTCCTAATGTCAAGTGGAAGTTTGCCTCTTTGAAACTTTTATTCATGAATTGAGTAAGAGTCCTTTTGGGCTAGGCATGAATGAAGCTGTCATCTCTCAGTTATTCTAGAAATTCTCAAAAATACATGTAATCCTGACTAATGCAGAAATATGCCTAATATGATTGTATGTATATAACCTATATCAGATTGTTTGTTGTCTTGGGGAGGGGGGAGGGAAGGAAGGGAGAGAGAAAAATTTGGAACTAAAAATCTTAGGAAAACAAATGCTGAAAATTATCTCTATTTCTTTTGTTTTGGTGCTGTTTTTCTTTTTTGAGGTTTTTCCTTTTTGCTCTGATTCTTCCCTTATAACATGACTAATGCAGAATTATGTTTAATGTTATTGTATATATATAATCTATATCAGATTACTTGCTGTCTTGGGGAAGGGGAAGGGAGGGGAGGGAGGGAAAAATTTGAAACTAGAAATCTTATAAAAACAAATGTTGAAAACTATGTCTACATATAACTGGAAAATAATAAAATACTTTTATAATTTTAAACATTTAAAAATTTAAAATTTAAAAATAAAAAAAGAAAGGAGAAAATTCATCCCATCAGGAAAAAAAATTATCTCTACATTTAAGTAGAAAATAATAAAATACTTTTATGATAAAAATACATGTAATCCCTTTGACGAAAGATGGCTAGAATTTGCATGGTCTGAGTTGAACATTCCCAAATAGATAGGGAAGGATGTGTTTCAATGCTGAATCACTGGCCAAGATGGCAGACCTATGGACTGGAGCTGGATCACAATACGGCTGGAAGAATGACAGAATAAAACGAGCAAGAGCATGGCAAGGAAGTAAAGGAGGATGATCAAAGGCAATTCCTTCCTATCCCAGGGATGTGGCTTTCGAAGGCTAAGCCACTCAGAATAAATGGGGAACGTCACCTCTTTGCTCTCTAGCTGAGGAGTTTGAAAGCTCCAGTTGTGAGGTCCTTTTTCAACTTCATTAACAGCCACAGCAGAGAGCTTTGAAGTTATTATGAAGATAAAAGAAGATGTCTTTAGGAAACTCAGTCACATCATCAACAGGCAAAAGGTTTCCATTATTGAAACACGTTAATACAGAGGACAAATTTTCAGCCCTTTATTGGAAAGGAAAGCCGCCAAGGTGGGCCCAAAATTGGCCATGAAGTGTCAAATGCATGCCAGACAGGGCCTTTCTTCAGTGCTGGAAGAGAATCTTTGCCAGGCCCTGAGGGCAGAAAAGGAAACCTAGAATCCTAAAGTGTTAGGGCTGGAAGGGAGGGTTTTTTCTTTTGTTTTGATTTGTGTTAGCCTGGGTCACCAAGGCTAGAAATGCAGTGGCCACTCATGACCCAACCCCACTGCCAATCAACCCAGAAGCTTTTCCCAGCTCCATTTCCAACCTAGACCAGTTGCTTGGACAATCTGGTAGAACTCCTCCCTTCTTCCTCTCACCCTCCCTTCCCAGGTTTTCACCATATTGGCGCCCAATAGTAGGGACATCCAATTGGCTCCAGTCCTATTACAGTTCAGAGCTCTCAAACAACTGAGACTCCCCAGCAGCAGGGAATACAGGCATATAGCATCAAGGCCAGCTGGAAAGGATGTTTTGTGGATGGAAAAATCTGGACCTGTGATTTCTTTATTATATGGAACTCCTTGAGAGGAAACCCCCTTACAAATACTGATTGGCACCCATTCTGCAAACTCAAATCTTAGGAAACTTCCTTTTATTCTGAGAATTAAAGAGGATTCCCCAGGCTCACACAAGCAGAATATGTTAGCATTTGAACTCATGACTTCCTCATTCCAGACCCAAAACTCTACCCATTGTGCCTTACTTCTTCTCATTAGGAAGTGACCTTAGAAGGGGCAACTAGGTGGCACAATGGATAAAGCACCATCCCTGGATACAGGAGGACCTGAGTTCAAAGCTGGCCTCAGACACTTTACACTTACTAGCTGGGTGACCCTGGGCAAGTCACTTAATCCTCATTGCCCTGCAAAAAAAAAGGAAGTGACCTTAGAGCACAGAATATACTATTGTTGGGAAAGGAAAAGAAAGCGTGGTATAGTGACGAGGACTGGGGGTGCATTCAGACTCTGTTACCTACTGTTTGTGTGACCTAGGAGGAAGAGGAGGACATTTCTATAGCTATCACTACTTTCTAGGCACTATGCTAACTGCTGGAGATCCAAAAAGAAGCAAGCTAGATAGGCCTTAACCTCAAGATTGCATTCTAATGAGGGAAGAGGACACATAAAGGGGAACTTGAGGAAGGTGGTAAGTCAGACATAGTGGCAAGGCCAGAGATTTCCAGGAAGGTTGGGTGGAGGCCTAGAACTGAGCAGATGAAGTCCAAACTGGCCCAACATAAAATATGAAGACTGAAAAAAGACCTTGGATATCATCTGGTCTACTCTACAGGCAACTAGGTGGCTCAGCAATAGAACACTAGGACTGGAATAAGGAAGATTCATCTTCCTAAGTTCAAATCCAGCCTCTGATACTTACTAGCTGCATGACCCTGGGCAAGTCACTTCACCCTATTTGATTCAGTACCTCATCTATAAAATGACCTCAGGAAGGGAATGGCAAACCACTTCAGTATCCTTACCAAGAAAACCCCAAATGGGGCAGCTAGGTGGTGCAGTGGATAAAGCACTGGCCCTGGATCCAGGTGGACTGAAGTTCAAATCCAGTCTTAGACATTTGACACTTACTAGCTGTGTGACCCTGGGCAAGTCACTTAATCCTCATTGTCTCACAAAAAAAAACCCAAATGGGATCACAAAGAGTAGGAAACTGAACAAGTCCTCTCTACTCATTTTGCAGAGTAAATTGAGACCCAGAAAATGTACATTCTCTTCCTGCCCATTGCTGTTTACATCTTCTGAGGTTCTAGCTGCCTAGTCTCAATAGCAGCATGAGTTCTGCCAAAGCATGTGGCACAGGAAAGTTCCCAATTACCATATTCTAGGCCTGGTTCTAGCAGCAGCTCCAACTTAACCCCTAGTTCCTGGTATGTGTTTTCATGATAAATCACAAGTCATAAAATTTCCCTGTCTTCAAAGCCAGCATAACCCCAGAGCAACTGTATCAGGAACGTTGGCATAAGGAAAGCCAGGATACAACCCAAAGGTGCCCACCACTGGTCCGAAGAAGCCTCTGGAAACAAACCATCCTGAGTTGGCAGCAGCTGTTACTATCACACCCATAAATACGCGAGAGACTATTTCCCAAACATGACAAAAGACAGATGAGTTTTGACAGCGGCTGTTAAGTATCTGCCATGGACAATGGAGGCTTCGGTGTGCCTTTCATTACCTTTGCTTGAAATGTGCAATGCTTGGCACTTTCTGGTCATAAAGTTAATTCTGTGTTTACCGAAACAGATGGATGGCAGAGCTTCCAGCTGCACGCTGCTCTTTAGGGTGGAGACAGGGGGTACAGACAAAAGGAATGCCAATTCTCAGCCAGAGAAAATGGAAAGCATGAGCTTGTGTGAGAGGTCGGCTGACTTATATAGCCTATGATTACTGCTGCAGGGTGAGATTGAGACCACTCCTACTAAGTCTTCAAGATTCTTATGAAAACCCAGCTCTCTGGCATCCTTCTCAAGAACTAGAATCGTAGTAGACTAGACTCTTTCTTTCTTTTTCTTTTCTTTTTTCTTTTATTTTTTGGCAGGGCAATGAAGGTTAAGTGACTTGCCCAGGGTCACACAGCTAGTAAGTGTGTCAAATGTCTGAGTCTGGATTTGAACTCAGGAACTCCTGAATCCTGTACCACCTCACTGCCCCTTAGACTCTTTCTGAAGTGAGAAAAATTGGGGTTCAAATTATTCTTTGGACACTTTTAACTATATTCCCCAGGGAAAGTCACAACTTCTCTGTACCTCAGTTTCCTGATCTGTTAAGTGAGGGGGGTGGACTCAATAGCTTCTAAGGTCCCTCCAAACTCTAAATCAATAAGCTTATGATCATATGACCAGCATCAAGACAGGGAATTCAGAAGGGCGAGTGCTTTCATTAGCAAGCTTGACACCCAAAGGAACTAAGGGATGAGAGGTGGAGGGGGAAAGAGGTGACTCAGAGATGGCCCTGGAGTCAGGGGGACCTGAGTTCAAATCCAGCCTCAGACACTTAATACTTACTGGCTGTGTGACCCTGGGCAAGTCACTTAACCCCAATTGCCTCACCCAAAAAAAAGGAAAAAAAAAGAAACAACAGCGAGCATGCCATGGGACAACCTTGTAATTCATATCACAAAAATAATACAAGAATGAATAATTAAGTGGTGTAAAGGGTAAAATATCAAGAGTCAGAAGGGACCTCATAGCCATCTAGGCTATGCCACTGGAAGTGGGTTTTCATGCACTTTTTAGCCCAGCAGAGACCGGGCATGAGCACAAGCCTTATGATTCACCCTCAATTGGGGGAAATGTCAATATTTTTCAGGAGGAGAACAATAGAGAGGCTCTCCCACCTGGAAAAGAGTGTAGGACCACTGGGTCTTTATCCCAAGAGATCATAGAAAAGGGAAAAGGATCCACAGTGCAAAAATATTTATAGCAGCTCTCTTTGTGGTGGCAAAGGATTGAAAATCAAGGGAGTGCCCATCAAGTGGGGAACGGCTGAACAAGTTGTAGTATGTGAATGGAATGGAATACTGTTATGCTGTAAGAAATGATGAGCAGGCAGATTTCAGAGAAACCTGGAAAGACTTGAGTAGACTGATGCTGAGTGAAGTGAGCAGAACCAAGAGAATATTGTACACAGTAACAGCAACACTATGTGATGATCAACTGTGATAGACTTGGATCTTCACAACAGTGCAGTAATCCAAGATGATTCCAAAGAACTCATGATGGAAAATGTTCTCTACATCTAGAAAAAAAGAACTGTGGATTCTGAATGCAGATTGAACCATACGGTTTCTACTTTTTTGTTGTTTTTTTTTCTTTTTTGAGGTTTTTCCCTTGTGTTCTGATTCTTCTTTCATAACATGACTAATGCAGAAATATGTTCAATGTGATTGCATGTGTATAGCCTATATCAGATTGCTTTCTGTCTTAGGGAGGGGGGAGAGAAGAGGAGGGAGAAAATTTTAGAACTAAAAATCCTATGAAAACAAATGTTGAAAACTATCTTTACATGTAACTAGAAAATAATGAGATACTTTTATGATTTAAAAAAAAAGAGCATGAGAAGGGTAAGGAATAGAGATGGGGAGGTTGGATATTTTTTATAGGACAAAGGATGGTAGGTGAAGGGTTTAACAGCCTATAGACCTCACAAATACTTAGAACCTGAATCTCTTCTTTACCCTCTTTGGTCAGAATCTGAGCTGTAGTTTTCCTCACTTATTCGCCCACTGCTTAAGGAGTACCCATGTTAGAATGTTGCACTCTTAAAATGGTCCACCCTTTGCCAATGTTACAGTGACCCTGGAGTAGTTACAGCTCTAGAGAGAGAGAGCTAGTTCAAGTATTCCAGAAGGCTCATTTTGGAGAAGCGAAATGAGCAGCCACAGAACATGCCAGTGTTCCAAAAATGTTTCATCCCTTCAACAACTCCCTGAGGATTCTAGGAAATGGGCACTCTTTTGAACAGGTAGAACAAGGATAATTTTCTCTGTAGTCCAGTAGGGTTAAAATACTTAATTGACATCATAAGGCAAATCTAAAACGAAGCAATGACTAAAATACTAGTTTAAGGGTGGGAATTTCCAACCCTGACCCAGTTTTAGTCAGAGGATAGAAAGTTAATACAGTAGATAGAATGCTGGGCCTGGAGTCAGGAAGACCCAAGTTCAAATCTGGCCTCATACACTTACTAGCTGTGTAACCTTGGACAAGTCACTTAACCTCTGCCTGCCCCAGTTTCTCACCTGTAAAATAAGAATAATAATAGGACATACTTTGAAGAGTTGTAAGGAACAAATGAGACAATATTTGTGAAGTCCTTAGCACTGTGACCAGCACAAAACAGGTACTATATAAATGCTATATTATTATTATTATCATTATTATTATTATTATTATTATTATTATTATTATTATTATTATTATTATTATTATTGTAAACACAGAAGACCTAGACAACCTTGAGAAGGAGACTCTATTATTAATTGTCTTCATTTTACAGATGAGAAAGCTAAGGATCAGAAAAGTTAAGTTAATCACACAGGGTCTCACAACTAGTAATTATCTAAGCAGGATTCAAACTCACTTTCTCTGGTTTCAACTCTAACATTCTTCCATTATATATAAACCAATAAAATACAATTTCCTAGACACTACTTTTTTTTTTTTTAGTGAGGCAATTGGGGTTAAGTGACTTGCCCAGGGTCACACAGCTAGTAAGTGTTAAGTGTCTGAGGCCGGATTTGAACTCAGGTACTCCTGACTCCAGGGCTGGTGCTCTATCCACTGTGCCACCTAGCTGCCCCTAGACACTACTTTTGTCCCATCACACCCCATTCCTTTGAGCATCTACCACAGAAGCTCATGAGGTTGAATCCAAATCCCCGTGCCTGGTGTGGTTCCTATCAACTGCCCCTACACTTCTCCCACCTCATCCCTCATCATGCCTCAACGCAGACTCATTTCAGAGTCTCTGTGTAAGCCAACGAAGCAGAAAAGCCATCTTTTCTAACTCACTTCTACCCACCTCTGTGCCTAGGCTCATCTCCTTTTCTCCCAACTGAGACACTTTCCTTTCCCTTCTCTTAATCCATTGTGACCACCTTCAAAGCCCCACCTCCAAACTAGACTTCCCTCTTCCAAACAGGATTCCCCGGGTTCATTCAGGGAATCATGGAATCTAAAGATAGAAGGAACTTAAATATCACTAGTCCAACACCCTCATTTTATAGATAACAAAACTGAATCCTAGAGAAGTGCAGTGACACATCCAAGGTCACACATAAGGTCATAGACTGAGAGCTGAAAGGTTAGAATCTGACTCCCTCATAGCCTGGGGAAGGAAGAAGCTATCACCCAAGGCTTCGAAATTAGGTAGCCCCAGAGCTCGTCCAAAAGAAATACTTTGCACTTTATTCCACTGCAGATCCCATCAACTCTTATGAATTCAGTTTGTACTTATTCACATCCTAGGATATGCTGTTTTGTATTTCACATATGTCCATTAATATCTTGTTTTGTATTTCCAGAGTAGATAGAGAGCTGGCCTTGGAGCCAGAAAGACCTGGGTTCAAGTCTTGTTCATGTACCTCCTAGCTGTGTGGCCTTTGGGCAAGTCACTTAACCATGTTTGACTCAGTTTCCTCATCTGTCAAATGAGCTGGAGGAGGAAATGGTGAACCATTCCAGTATCTTTGCCAAGAAAACGCCATATGGGGCCATGGAGTGTTGGAAACAATTGAAATGACTGAACAACACCTCCTGTAATCCTCACCAACAGCCCATCTCTTCCGTCTCTGAAAAGAAAAGGGGGAAATGAATTTTCTCAGCCCTCTTTCAAGGCCAAACTTAGGCATTATAACTACAAAGCTTTCATTTCCTTTTTTTGTTGATGCTGTTCTTTCCATTATATTCTTGTCATTTGTGTGTGTGTGTGTGTGTGTGTTGTCCTCCTAGTTCTATTTTTATCACTCTGTATCAGATTATATAATTCTTCCCAGGCTTCTAACATTCATTGAATATTAATGATGAAAAATATTCATAGCATTGTATTTTGTGATAGCAAAAAATGAGAAAGAGTGGGTGCCCATCATTTGGGGAAATGCCTAAACAAATTATAGTTTATCATTGCAGTGGAATATTATTGTACCATAAGAAGAAATGACAAATATGAGAAACTGTGAGAAATATAGGAACACTTGTATGGACTAGGAGGAAAAAAAAAAGAAGAAAAAGCAAAACCAAGAGAAAAATGCATACAATGAAGAGTATAAATGAAAAAAAAAACAGTAAAAGGTAACCCAACTTCTTGGTCCTGGAGAACAAATGATGAGATACTTCATCCTTCTCTCATTGGAGCAATATGCATGCGGATCATCACCTGTGGGTTCAGATGTAGTCACTTTATGACACTCTGCTGCCAAAAACTCTGACCTGTAGATCAGTTGTGTTTTCTTAGTTACAAGGGGAGAGCATAGTAGGATATAGCTGCATTGTAAAAATCAAAAAGCATCAATAACATTAAGAATATTAATAATGGCTAGGATTTTGATGAGGCCGATGAGTGCCATTCACCAGAGCTCATGACAGTAGGCCATACTTCTCCATCCTCATGAAAAGGAGAGTTTTCCTCAAATGCACTCACATCATGATAATAACAAAATGTCTATATGGTTTGAAAAACATCTTATAGAAATTATCTCATTTGATTCTCACAACAACCCTGTGAGGTAGAAGCTATTCTTACCCATTTTGCAGATGAGGAAATTGAGGCAGAGAAAGTGTTAGTGACTTGCCCAGGGTCACACACCTAGGGTTTGAAGAAGGGCTTGAACTCAGTTATGTCCTGATTTCAGACTTAGCACTCTATCCACTGTGTTACCTAGCTACCAAGTAGAAATGCTTTGAGAATGACCTATTTGACAGACCTACAAGGACTTCAGTTTCCAAGCAGTTTACCAGGGATGAATTATGCATATGCTGTCCAAGTTTAGAGCAATGTCTCAGCAGATGGGTTGCAGGGTAAGGGGTTTCATGACCCCAGTAGGTCTCCAAGACTGTCTACTGAGTTGGAGAAAGGTTGTGATCGGTAACCACAGAAAGATTACTCACACTAATGAAATTGCAGGTCCTCCAGGGGCAATCCAATCCCTTTGGTGAAAAGTCAGAGTTAATGAGAAAGAATAGGCCCTAATACCTAGAGACACCCTCCTGAGGAAGAACGCTTTGAACCTCAAAATTGACTAATGAAAGTGCAATAAAAAACCCTTTAGCTTGGACTCTCCAGACTTAGAATTTGAGATTCTTTGATCCAGGGTCAGCTGAAGTTTACCTTAGCACTCTCAAAGGTAGTGATACAGACTGGCTTTTGTTTCGTCTGTATCTCTAGTACCTATCATAGTGCCTGGAAAGCAGACAAATGATTGATTAACAGAAGCTTACTGAGAGGTGAGGGAAAGAAGGGTATTTCGCCTGGTTGAAAGTTCATCATTCATTCGCTGTTTACCAAGCAGTTAACGCATTTAATCAATCAACAAACATTTCTTAAGCCCTTATTTTGTGTCAAGCACTAGTTAAGGACCAGGGATGAAATGAAAAGCAAAGAAACAAACCCAAACACCTCCTGAGGGCACTTGACTGGGCTATCAGAGAATCACAGCCCCTACCCTCATATAGAAGACAGAGACCCTACCCTCATGGAGTTTACACCCTAACAGGGCTATGCGACAAAAATGCAGAAACTCCATTGGAGCTGTGATCTCATCAAGGTGGATCTCCTCTCCTATAATGTAGACCATGACACATCTATCATTGAGCCATATGTCTAGACTCTCTCCCACATCCTCCCATGAAATCATCTACCCACTGCCTTTTAGGGACTCCAATGGGACACACAGTCCATGTGCTGATTACCACCCTCTCCATGTGACTAGTAGTCCACCTTTTCTGGTTTCAATCATACATTTCTCTGATGACATCCAAAATTTGATTCTGTGGGTTTTTCCAGGCTCTCTACAACACTGAGTGAATATTAATATGAAAAAAGGAAAGGGTTCCAACAAAAGAGGCATTCATCTACAGAGCAATGTTTAAACAAAGGTAATGGAATATTATGGCACCATAAGGAATGATATAATGGAGATTTTCAGAAAAACTTAGAAAGACCTGTATGAATGGATACATAGCCAAGGGTGCAGAAGAAAGACAACATAACAAAGAAAAGCAACTTTGAAAGACTTAAGAGCTCTGATCAATGTTATGATCATTATAATTCCAGAGGACCAAAAATGAAGCAGGTTGATGAACTCGATGCAAAACGAGATAGAGATTTTTTTGGACATGGCCAATGCTTGACTATGCATATTTGTTAGTGAAGCTTTGTTTCTACCACCACCACCACTAGGGGTGAGAGTAAGAAAAAAGAAATGCTTATTAATATTAGAAACCAATTTTAAAGATAAGCCTTCATTTCAGAAAGAAGTGTGAGAGCTTTCTATCTCAGACAGACTCATCAGGTGATTGAGTTGGACCCAGAATTCAATTAGAATTAAATAGGAGGAGGTGAGCATGTTTGGATTGCCTATGGGAAATTGCAGACAACTCTAATTCACAATTATAATTAAGTATATTCAGAAGTTACAAACTGTCATATGAGATCTGAAGGGAGGGAGGCAAAGGTTTTTACTAACAGTGAAGATCAAAGAAGGCTTCATGGAGAAGGGGATGTTTGATTTGGGCTTTAAAGGATGAGTAGCTCAGGAAGTGAAAGAAGGAAAAACAAGGAAGGAAAGTTTTCCTTGACAAAATCTAGAGCCAGAAGTGACCTCAGTAGCCATCAAACTCAACTCCCTCACTTTATAAATTGGGAAAATGAGCCCCCATTTGAATGACTTGTCCAAGATCACAAAGGTAGCAAGTGTTAGAGGCAAGATCTGAAACCGGGTTATCTGACTCCAAAGCAAAGGCAGTCCTTTCCACCATACCTCTCTGCCTCACATTGAGGGCAGAGGGCACAGTGTGTTCAAAGGCATGGAGGTCAGAAACACGCGGCACATAAGGGCAATAGAGGAAAGACAAACCTATCTAGAAAACATGTGGACAGGAATAATGTGGGATAAGCCTGGAGATGTTGAGTTGTGCCAGATTCACCTGATAATATAGTTTAGAGAGAAACTGCTACTGGCTGGGTTGGGACAGGGGGATGCACAGGTGGGTCCCAAATTAAGGCCCTGAAATGGCTCAGAAACTGAATCCAATAATAAGGCTGAAAGCAAGAAGAACATAATTATCCTTTTAAAGGTTATCAAGTAATTGCATCTCTAATTTTCCTTGAATGTAGATTAATTCACTCTGCTGAGATTCACCCTAAAAAAGAGACATCCCTGAATCTCTTCAGGAGCTGCTGAAAGGATTTTTAATTGCAACGGATCCGGTGTAGGAGCGGGGAGAGGCATGGACAGAGAAAGAAATGTGACCAATGCTGATTAGTCCGTTTAAGTGACAGAGCCTCCTAGGCTCCCTGAAATGGAAGCAGATGAGATCCATGTCTGTGATAGACATGTACATATGGAAAGGATGAGAGACCCCACAACATAATGCTGCATTTGGAGCCATACGACCTCAGATTGAGGTCTGCAGCTCTGCTGTTTACTGCCTGGGTGACCTTGGGCAAGCAGCGTCACGGGACTTAAGCTTCCCCATCTATAAAATGGGAAGAATAATAATGCCAACTTCAGGTTGTTGTAAGGATCAAAGATAATGCATGTAAAGCCCTTTGTAAACAATAAAGTGCTCTATAAATGTGAGCTGGTATTATTAACAATAGCAGTTTGCTTTTATAAATAATGTTCTAAGGCTTACAAAGTTACTGAGAAGTAAGTTTTGAGAAGTATTTTTATTCCCATTTCAAGATGTGGAAACTGAGGCTCCCAGATGTGATATTATTCTCCATAGACAGTAGTTGGTACTTTCTGTGATGTGATTTGTCCATAGATAGTAGGTGGTACCTTCTTACACTGCAAGGCTATCTCTACTCTAACCATTGGTTTGGAGGATATTGGAAGCCTGAGGTCTGTAGCCCCAGAGCAGTTTTCACGGAATGATTCCGAAAAGACTTGGAAGGTTTTATTTCAACCCAATTCAGGAGGCATTTACTATGTTCAAGGCATGTCTCTGCCCTTAAGGAACTTTTTGTCTAAATTTCTTAATGAACTCATGGAAAATGCTAGATTCTAAACCTTTTAGGTATACCTAGACCTGCTCTGAGGCAAAGATAATTCACTTTTTCATTCATTCTCTCATTAATAGAATAAAGATAGATGGCATACCTTTGAATACAAAGCCCTACACTTGGTCCTGGCTGAGCTACAAAGTTTAAATAAAATGATTTTAGCATCTATGGAGTTTATATTCTGGTTGGGCAAACAGGAGACCAACAGAACTAGTTAGAATCCCCAGTATTACAGAAGAATATTATAGAAATGTCCAACAGAGTACTCTGTGAGGTGCACGGGCAAATGTATGTCAACAGAACTGCCACCCTTCCATCACCCAAGCTCACAGCCTCAGTATCCTTCTCAACTCCTCATCCTCATCACCTCCCACATCCAATCAGTTGCCAGATCTTGTCATTTGTACCTCCCCAACATCTCCCTCCTGTCTTTTTCTCTTCATATTCAGGGCTATTGCCCTAGTTCAGATCTTCATCACCTTCCACTTGTGGTATAACAGTGGCTTCCCAATTGATCTCCTTACATCAAGTCTCTCCCCACTCCAATTCATCTTCCATACATCCACTAAAATGATTTTCTTATAGCACAGTTCTGACCATGTTACCCTTCACACACATTCAGTAAACACTATGGCTCTTTATTACTTCTAGGTTAAAATAGTATTTTATTTATGTTTATTATTTTGTTATTATTATATCTGTTTGGCACTTAAAGCTCTTCATAACCTGGTCCCTTCCTTTTTTTCTAATATCTTTATACATTATACCCCTTGGGGAGGTGGGGGTTGAGGGGGAAGGTAGAGGAAGGGAACAAGTATTTATTAACTGCCTACTAGGTTCCAAGCACTATGCTAAGGACTTTACAATTATCTCATTTGATCCTCACAACAACCCTGGTAGGTGCTATTATTGTCCCCAGTTTAGGAAACTGAGGCAAACAGTGATTAAGTGACAGAGCTTATAAATGTCTGAAGCTGGATTTAATAAATTCAGGTCTTCCTGACTCCAGGCTCGGTACCCTAATCACTGTGCCACCCAGCTGCAGACCAACAGCTGGAAAAGCCTTAGAAGTCAGCTAATCCAACCCCCTTGTTTTATAGATGGTTAAGTGATTTGCCCTATGTCACACAAACACACACACACACACACACACACACATTCCTAATTTTGGGAACCATTCTACTTCTCTCCCAAGAAGCTATTCTACTTGAAGACATTGGCATTTGAATTGGACATAAAATGATGGGGAGAAACTCAACATTTAAAGAGGCAGAGAAAAATATTCTTGGCATAAAGGACAGTGTCCATAAATGTTAGGGAGGAGAATCTGTCTAGATAAAGAGAAGTAGGATGAAAGAAGATTGGCTCAGGGGTCTTGGGGATCAAAAAAAGTCATCCCCACAGACATACGCAACCAGAACTCCAATCCCAGTCAAACACTGGCTAGCACTCTTCGAGATGACCTCTGGGATCACTTGGGTGAGAGGGCTGGTTCCCAGTCAACATCGTTCATTCCAATCTTCAGCACTATCACTGGGGATATCAGCAGGCATCAAGCTAATAGCTCCCAGAAAAAAGTCCAAAAAGAAGAATCGGGAGCCGGCAAAAGATAGGGAAGGAATCCGCAGAGACTATGAGAAGAGTTTCCCAAAGAAACATTTTATCATTTAAGCCCAAAGGCATTTATAGCTTCAAAGACACTTTAGTTTCCTTTTCTCTGTATGTTTTCTCCTCACCTGGGCTTCTTTAATGAACAGACAGCCTTGTAGGAAGGAAGGAGTTTTATACAGGCAGGGTCAAAGAATGGAACAAGCTCTGACCTTAGAATCAAGACACCTGGGTTCAAATCCCAACTCATGACACCACTGCTCTGTGACTTTTAGCAACATATTTAACCTCTCCAAGACTGCCCTTCTCTGAGGGTTACATAGGTGTAGGTTATTGTTATCCTAGAGTAGCATCTGTGAAAATTTAAAGGAAATTCCCAAGGACTTGTAAAGGAAGGTTAAAGGAATAAGGATTATTTAACCCAAAGAAAAAATATTGCAGGAAGATCTCTCCCTAGCCTCCCACAACCTCTGAGGTTCCATCCAGCTCTGGTCCCTGATGCCACGAACACAACAATCTGTCATCTGTAAGATGCCAATACAGAAGTTCTCCATCTCTGCCAATGACAGGAAAAGAAGAAATGGACTTAAAGAATAGCATGGGGAAATTAGGTTGGAGCTTAGGAAGAACCTCCCCAAAACAGGAGAATAAAAACACTGGAATAAATTACCCAGAGCATTTATGGAAGTTCCCTTGCTTTAGGGCCTTTTCAACTCGATCAGTTTGGGATCAGCTAAAACATAGTCATCATCTAGGGAGAAGGTAGAAATTAAATAATGACACAATGTCTTTGAGTGCCATGATCCCATAATTCTACCTTCCCGGTTCCAGGAAGGTGAGTAAAGCCAGGGGTAGATTGATGCAAAGCACTTGGTAAGTAGTTGTGGCAGTGGCTACACCACTAAAAGTCAAATTACATCCACTCCCTGCTATTTACCATCTTGGTATGACCTTGGGCAAATCATTTGACCTCTCTGGCCCTCAGTTTCCTCCTTCATAATATGAGAGATCCTGAAACCTCCTACAACCAGAAAATGGAGTCAAAGCCTCCCTCCAATGCAAGCAAACATCCCTGGTGATCTTAGCCACTTTATCTCCCTAGGACCCAGTTTTCTCCTTTCTAAAAACAGAGTTAGATTAGATAGTCTGAGAGTCCATCTAGCTGTAGATCTGTGATCCTATAAGTTTCTCAAAGATGATGAAGTAAATCCAATCCCTCTGCTCTCCCTAAATTGGCTAATGTATTCAGTGCTAAGGTTACCTCGAGTTTACTTTGTAAGTATCTTGTGTATAATTGTATGTGTCTAAGTGTCTCCCCTGACAGAATGGAAGTTCCTTGAGGATGAGGGACTATTTCATTGTTTATCATTACAGTTCCAGCACTTAGTACCTTGCCTGACTGACAGTAAATGCTTAATAATTGCATTAACAATAATTAACATATCATTAATTATCATAATTAGTTGATTGATTAATAAATTCTGGGATCTCCATTCCACCCCTGATCTATTTATTAACGTGGAAGTCTGCTAGTTCTATCCCCTCCCAGTCACTAATCCAGAAGCACCACTCAGTCAGTCAACAAGCACTTCTTGGTGCTTATGATGTGCCAGAGACACTACTTCTTCAAGGTTAAAAACCAAATAAATACAAGGCCAAGTAGAACTTCCCAGTGCCAGCAAAGATTCGGGCTACGTGGCAAACAGCCATTAGTTTGAGCTGCTCATCTGCCCCATGTGAGAAGGGAGCCGAAGGTAAGGCCACTAGCAAGCAGCCCCTTTCCAAGCTAGCCTGTCATTTTTCAGCCCCTGAAATAATAAAGATGTTCAATCTTCTGATAATTCAATTCTAATTAGAAGCTCAATGAACAATGCTGGAATTGCCAAAAAAAAAAAAAAGGCAGAAATGAAACAGCAATTAACCTTTAGTTCTGGGTTTATTTGCTCCCACCCAACATGGGTCAGTTGCCATAGAGATTATACCTACGTGATCTGCAGATGTGACTCAAAGCCGGCTGGAGTTTCTGAACCAGCCTCCTCTTGGTGTAGCACGAAGATAATTAAAAATCTGCTAAAAGACAATTGAAAGTTGATCTGAAACTCTAATCCCAAACTGACATGAATGAAAATGGAGAGGGGGAGAGGGAGAGGAGGGTCTCAAGAAGGAAGAGAAGAAAGAAAACAACTTTTCTTGACTTTGAAAGAAAGCTGGCTTCTTTCCTCTAGGGCTTGGTTTTTCCATCCAAATGATGGAGTACAGATTACAAGAATCTTTGTCCCCGGAGGAAATGAAGGTTGTAAAAACTGCTGACTCTCATTTGGGATCTGGGATGTAAGCAGACTTCTCTATGTGTTGTTGTTGTTTGTTGTGGTGGTTGTGGTTGTTGGTTGTTGTGGTGGTTGTTGGTTGGTGGTGGTGGTGGTGGTTGGTGGTGGTGGTTGGTGGTTGTTGTGGTGGTGGTTGGTGGTGGTGGTTGGTGGTTGTTGTGGTGGTTGGTGGTTGTTGGTGGTGGTGGTTGTTGTGGTGGTTGGTGGTTGTTGGTGGTGGTGGTTGTTGTTCAGTCATCTCAATTTTTTCCAATTCTCCATGGCCCCATTTGGCATTTTCTTGGCAAAGATACTTGTCATTTCCTTCTCCAGCTCATTGGATAGATGGGGAAACTGAGATAAACCTTGGGACTTGCCCAAGGTCACACAGCTTATAAGTATCTGAGGCCAGACTTGAACTCAGGATACAAAGTCTTCCTGACTTCTGGCCCAGCACTCTATCCTGTGAGGACCAAATTTAATATATGGAGAGTTAATTGAGTGGCTCACCGTAATATTGGGGTCCCGGAAATAATGAGGGACCTCTAGCTCCCTCCCCTCCAAACTGCCTTTTTAGATATTTCTCCCAGGCCAATGAGAAAGAAGCCTAACAGCCTCTTTTCCACAAAGGAATCAGGTTTTATTAATGGGAATAAAATAAACAGAAAAGGTGAAATTAATAAAAATCAAAGAATAGGGAAAAAGAAATACAGATAATCCTAACTCTAACCTAAATCTATACAATCCCCAAACTCACTTCCAGTTAAGCCAATTCAAAAGAGCAGGGCTCATATCTTAACTCACCACCTGGAGTTCATAGCTTCAGTGGAAAAACAGCTTTGCAGCCAGGGCCAGCAGGACTCATCTGCTCCTACAGCTCGCACCACTGGAAAGAAAGTCACTCCGAAAGAGAGTGAGCTCCCCTCAGCAAGCATTTACTCTTCCTCCCCCAAAAGGGGAGGTCCTTGAAAACTGCCTGTGGAGAGTGGTTTCTTCTGCTGACATCAGCAGCACATGTCACTCAGGGCAGGCCAGGTGTGGCTCATCCCAATCAGTCAGCCAGATTCCAATAATCTTACCACAATCCACCAAACTACCTAGCAACCTAGACTTCTCTATAGTCAGTTTTCAAGATATGGAGGGATCTATGACAGTAAATTTCTCTATCCCCAACTCAATAAAGCAAGAGATATTAATTCTACCTCTACTATGAGCCAAGGACTGTGCTGGGCATAAAGAAGATGAAGCTCTAATAAGATTTATCAGAGTAAAGTGAGCAAAGGAGAAGTAGAAAACAAGAGATAAGATTTGCCAATAAGTATGACTGAAAGAACTGGAGTCTGAAGCAGCAAAACGAAAATGGGGTTTAAAAATTACTTCTTGGGGCAGCTAGGTGGTACAGTGGATAAAGCACTGGCCCTGGATTTAGGAGGACCTGAACTCAAATCCGGCTTCAGACACTTGACACTAGCTGTGTGACCCTGGGCAAATCATTTAACCCTCATTGTCCCATCCCCCCAAAATCCTTCCTAAAACCAGTTTCTTCATCAATCAATCAATTCATCCATGGGCCCTGTATTACTTAGGCCCTGTTCTAGGAGGTTCATCACATCTGGGCCCAACTTCAGGCTATACCAGGACCCACTCTATCATTCCTCCTGATGAACTCGCTTGATTTCAAGGTCAGGAAGATAATCAAGTGATTTTCCCCATAAATGTCTGAGCTGTCAATGGACCAAGTTGCTGCTAATCACTATTAAAGAACAAAATAGGTTCTGACTAAAGTTGTTTCTAATTTTAAAATGAGTGTGGTTTCTCTTCTAACAATTAACCATCAACGTATCAGGCAATGGTGCCACAATTTACACATAAAGTCTTCCCTGAGTGAAAGCTCTCTAAAGACTAGATTGGGAAAGTTCAGATCCTCTCACCTAGAATCAATAGCCTTAGCAAGTCAGCCATTCATTCACCAGCAGTGGATTTGTAATCTTTCCACAACATATGTCAACCTAGGGTCACAGAGTCAGGACCCATTTTGCCATTTCACTTAGATGTGTCTCCTTAAGGCAGGATGCATGCTTCTTGGGTTCATTGGGTCATCAGATTCACTGTCACTACTACACAAATAATCCATAATCCTCCTTCTCGGGATGTAGAATAATAGGGAGAGAATAGAGTGGGGCCAGAGTTATATCAAAAGACCAAATTAACACTCTAATCCCACCTTCCTCAGCTGCTACTACTGATTCACCCAAAGCACCAGACTACATTCAGCCCAAGTCCTGCTAAATTGTAACTAGGATGATGAATCGTCTCTCCTCCCTCAGAAAGATCATTCCAAGAAAAGACTCGGCTCATTGCAAGATTCAATCAACAAACACTTATTGAGGACACTTATTAGGGAGAGCAATCTGGGAGCATGCACTAAAAGTTGAAAATAAAACCTGAAATAAAACCTGGTCTGTATTTGGCACAAAATTAGCCCAAGTATTTGTATGGGAGCTGAGTACCTTTTTACCTTATCTATAGAGACCCATATGCAAGCTGCATTCTGATACTTCCAAGGGAGACACTGAATGGGGAAAAAACAAGACAAAGAGAGTTTTTCCTTTTTTTATCCCTTGACCCGATAACTCCAATGGGTGACAATACACCCTGAAACATTATCAAAAGCAAAACATCAAAAACAAAAGGAGCTATCTATTCAAAGATTTTCCTAGCAGCATTATTTGTAATTGCAAAAAATAAAATGGAAGGAACGTATTCAATACAGCAATCAGGAAATGGTTAAATCAATTGTGGTGCACTCAGATAATGAAATACCATAATGCAGTTAAGACAAGTAAGTATGAGAAAATTAAGAAATCTAGAAGGGTCTCTATGAAATCATTCAAAACCAAAAGGAGGGGTTGGATGGGGTTGGTGAAGAATCAGAGAATAGAATATACACAAACTACAACCATATAAGAGGTAAAGTAAAAAATGATGAATGGACAAAGAATCTTGTCAGGGACTTACAAAGATTACCAAAAAAAAGTTCTTAGAATGCTTTGTGTACTAAAATAGGACCATAGATTTCAAGTGAAAAGGAGACCAAAAGGAATCTAATCCAACCACTTCATTTTGCAGAAAAAGAAACTAAGACCCAGCCCCTATGATATGTACTAGCCACATGACCTTGGGCAAGTCACTTAACCTCCCTCGCCTCAATTTTTTCATCTGTAAAATAAGAGATTAATGATACGGCATCGTAGGTCCCTTATGGGGCACTAGGTGGTACAGTGTCTAGAACACTGGACTTGGAGTCAGAAAGACATGAGTTCAAATCTGACCTCATACACTTACTGGATGTGTGACCCTGGGAAAATCCCTTAACCCTGTTTGCCTCAGTTTCCTAATCTGTAAAATGAGTTGGAGAAGGAAACGGCAAACCAGTCCAGTCTCTATGCCAAGAAACCCCCAAATGGAGTCATGAAGAGTTATACATGACAACAACAAATGGGTCCTTTACAGCTCTAGAGCAAAAATCCTATGGTAAGCCAAAGTTGCTGCTCTATACAGAGCCTTGGCCCTTAGTTACCTTCCCTCTACTCCGTGTGTATCCTCTATGGGCCTATTTATGCTTGAGTGATCTCCCCTGCTGAAATGTGAGTTCCTTGAGAGCAGGGACCATTTTTGCTTTTCTTTGTGTTGCCATTGTTCCTCACAGTGTCTGACATGTAGCAAACAGATGTGTGTTGATTGATTGATTGGCAAGGGGATAAGTCACAAACATAGATATTATGTATATGGGCAAAGGTTTGGGATTGATGTCTCTCCTGGAACTAACTGGAGGACTTTTATATAGAGAGTTATTCAGTGGGTGATTAAAGTAACCTTGGCATCAATTGCCTACATTACAGTTTCATGCCCTTGGACTTTCTCAAAGCAGAGAAAGGCATTGGTCCTCATGGAACACTTAGTAACTACCGACAGCCTATTAACTTGTCATTTAAAGGCCTGGATTCTGGTCTCAGTGTCTCCTTCTGTCCCCAGTGAAATCCGATGTCCAGCTCTTTCCTTTCTCAAATGGATGCAGGGTCTCCTGGAGATGAGAGACACAGAGAGAAATAGAGAGTACACACCCATTAAAATTAATTGCTTGCAAACATTAGGAACCAGACACCCATTTCAGTCATGAAATATGGATAAGGATTTGCTGAAAGCCATTTATATTAAATTACTTTTATGATAATATTTAACTTTTAAGCATTAAATATTTAGTGCCCTTTTACTCGTCATTTGCAAGGGTGGAAGAAAACTTCCAGCTGCCACAGAGATGGAGACAATGGCTGACCAGAGACTCTTAACATTTATAGTTCTGACTGGAGGGTAAGAGGCAACCCAGAAGATTGGGAGCTGGCCTTCTTGGATTCACCAATGCTCACAATCAACTTGACCTTCAGCAATAATTTAACCTTTAATTTTCTTCCCTCTCTGTCCCCCCATCTGTAACACCCAAGGACAGGAAGACTGATGCGGATGAGAAAAGAATTTGGATCAGCACCAGAAAGAAATCTGACTCAACCCTTCTTCCATCCTTCTCTTCCACCTATGTAAAGTCTTCGTGAATGTGTGGTATAGTGAAATGAGCTCCTGATTTGGAGACAGGTGGGACCTGAGTTTGAATTCTGCCTCTGACATTTACTTGCTATGTGACCCTGAGCAAGTTATTCACTGAGTCTCAGTTGCCTCATCTGAATACTCAGAATAATGATAGTTATATTACATATTTCATGGGTTTATGGTGAACAAAGTGTTTCATAAATCTAAGAGTTCTATAAAATGAGAGATATTACAGTATGTTAAGATTTGTGAAATATGTGTGTGTGTGTGTGTGTGTGATCTCACTTGAGTCCCACAACAACCCTGGGAGGTAGCTGCTATTATTATCCCCCTTTTGTGGTTGTTGTTGTCCAGTAGTGTCTGACTCCTTGTGACCCCTTTTTGAGTTTTCTTGGCAAAAACACTGGAGTAGCTTGCCATTTCCTTCTCCAGCTCTTTTCATAGATTAGGAAACTGAGGCAAATATGGTTCAGTGCCTTGCCTAGGGTCACACAGCCAGCAAGTGCACAATGTAATTGTAGGAGGGAGAATGATATCAACTGAGGGATAAGGAAAGGGACCACAAAGGAGGAGATTCTTCAGCTAAACTTTGAAAACAACTCAGGATTCCAAGAGGCAGGAAAAGCAGGGAGATCATCAACATTCAAGGCATGGAATGCAAAGGGACAAAAGAAAAAGATAAATGGTTGAGTTCAGAGAAGAGCTGAAGGAGAAGAGCAGTTTGGCTAGGACAAAGAGCATGTGAGAGGTAGAAAGCAAAATAAGCCTGGAAGGGTGGGCAGAAGGTAAATTGTAAAGGGCTTTGAACATCAAACATAGGAGTTTACATATGATCCTAGAAGCAGCATGCATGGTTGATATTGGTAATTTTGACATGTTGCAATAAACATTACCCCTAGGTTCTTGAGAAGTAAAGTGACACAGTCAAACCTGAAGTTCAAGAATATCAGTTTGGTATATATGTGGAGGATGGGGAGGAGAGGAGAAAAACTTGAAGAAGAGAGACCATTGAGGAGATCATTGAAATGGTCCTAAGCAAGAGGGAATAAGGGACTGAATCAAGTCAGTGGTCATATGAGTAGAGAAGTGAACAGATGTGAGATGTTTCAGAGTTAGAAATGACAAGGTGTGGTGGTTGATCACATATGGCATTGGGAGAAAGTGAACATTCCATACCACCCCTACCTGTCTACTAGGTATCACTCCTTGGTTGACTTATAGGCATCTTAAACTCAACATGTTCAAAATGGAATTCATTATTCTTCCAAACTAGAGAAATATGGGAAGACATATATAAAGTGATACAGAGTGAAAATAGTACAATGAAGTGGAAGAAAAGAATGGACTTTGCCAACACCCAAAGGCCCCAGCTCACAGGGATTGATTTGGACAGATTGGATTGACTGAGATTGACTGACTTCACTGATTAACTCATTTAAAGTTAATTCAATTGAAGTCACACCTGTCTGGCCCTCAGGAGGGTGTGTTTTCAGAGACTGTGGACTCTGACCAGTGAACCAATGGACTAGGGTGATGCTAGCCAATTAGCTTGAAGCAGTGTGGAAGGACTGCCTCTCCTTGGAACACAGAGGAAGCTTCGAAGTGCAGTTCATCTCTCAAACAGGCTGGTGGTGGAGAAATTGAGGAAGAACAAGGCGAGGCTGGAACACTAAGCTAGAGATGCCCTTTTTTGGCTTTCTGACCCAGGCGTTCTCTCTCTCTTTTTTTTTTTTTAATAAATGCTTAATGCCCCAAAACTGGTGCTAAAGCTTCTAATTTATAAGTAAACCCTAGCTAGCTTTCCCTACACTTGGGACAGGAATAAAGATATCACACATTAAATTTTACTCATCACAGAAGCATATAGCATACAGAATGATCACAGCAATGTCAATAAAATGAACAGAGAGACAAACACAACAAAACTGTTTAAACACAATGGTGAATGCCAATGCCCTACTGTCAAATCCTTTCTGTCAATAATGGACAATCAAACTTTTTCAGGGAATATAGTTTGTAAGAGGTTGGTTTAGGTGTGTTTTAGAAAGTATTTTCTATGGCAAAACAAAGCATGCCAATAATTTGTAAAAGGAGTGGATGGTTTTCACTCTGGTAGAGAAAATAGTCATAAAATTATGGAGCCCTTAAACTATTGAATTATATGAGCAAGAGAACTACAGAGATACATAAGAGAGGGTCCCTCACTCTAT
This sequence comes from Dromiciops gliroides, assembly GCF_019393635.1. Classification (NCBI taxonomy): domain Eukaryota; kingdom Metazoa; phylum Chordata; class Mammalia; order Microbiotheria; family Microbiotheriidae; genus Dromiciops; species Dromiciops gliroides. The sequence goes on along the minus strand of NC_057866.1, from coordinate 27,664,481 downwards.
GGAGCTTACAAGCATGTAGACAGGTACAACATGTACCTATAGCATTGTTATGGGCACAAGGAGAATGAAAGTTAGAAGTTTGAAAGATAGAAGTTTTTCTCTCACTACCTGTATTTAAACAAAATCTGGATGGCCCCATGTCAGATATGTTGTAGACACCCAATTAGGAGGGGTAATCTATTTAGCCCTACAGGAAAGTAGGAGGGGAAGAGGATAAGGAGGGAAGGGTGAATGAAAGGAGGGTAGAGTGGGCGAGGGGGAAGTCAGTAGCAAAACACTTTTGAGGAGGAATACGGCAAAATAAGATAGAAAATAGAGTAAATATCATTGGAAGGGAATAGGATGGAGGGAAAGAGTTATGATGATTGACTACAATGGCAAAACATATGGTACCTACTCTGCTGGGCTATTGTGAAGTAAATTCTTTATCAGGTTTAAGGTACTATATAAAAGTTATGATGAACAGGATGCTATCAGAAAAACCTGGAAAGACCCACATGAACTGAGGCAGAGAGAAATGTACTGTATGCAAAATAACAGCAATAATGTAAGATGATTTGCTGGGAAGCACATGGTTATTTTCAGCAAGGCACTGATCCAATATAACTCTGAAGGACTTATGAAAATTGCAATACACCTACAGAAGAAGAACTGATGGTATCTGAAAACAGACCGAAACCCATTGTTTTTTCCTTTTCTTTTTTTTTGGACAACTCCTTAATCTGAAGTCTTGTTTTTATCTGTTTTTCTCTCACAACCTAGCTAATGTAGAGATGTTTTCCATGACTACTCATGTATAACTTATATTGAATTGCTTGAGTTCTTGGGGTGGAGGTGGGAAGGGAGGGAGGAAGAGTTGTATAAGGGCCAAAATGAGATATACTGAGCATTATTTGGGTGAGTCGCCTTAATATTGGGGTCCCGGAAATATGAGGGAACTTTTTAGGTTTAATCTCTCCTATAAACTATTCTTTTTGGATATTTCTCCCAGGCCAATAAGAAAGGAGCCTCTAAACTTTAGTTCACAGAAGGATCAGATTTTATTACTCGGGAATTGAATAAACAACAAAGGTAAAACTAATAAAAATCAAAGATAAGGAAATGGGAAAATAGAAATACAGATAGATGCTCTTAACTCTAAACTTAGCCTAAACTGGTTCAAAGGAATTTAGAGTTTTTAATAGGTAACTCGCCAACCTGAATAACCCACCAGTCTAAAGTTGCTCACTCGCCACTCTGACCTCAGTCAACTGCCAGAGAGAACATTCAGCATTCAGGAAGTTTAGCCTACCTGAAGTGCCTTGCCTCCCTTCAGGTCAAGTTCAATCTCTCCTCCCACAAAAGGGGAGGTCCTTCAAAAGCTGCTCAAGGAGAGTTCTCCTTCTGACCTCAGTTGCATACATAATCTCAGGGTGGGCCAAGTATGACCCCTCCCAAATGATTCAGCTAAAACTTGCGATATTAATCTTTACCACAGACAATTTTTTTTTTTTAGTGAGGCAATTGGGGTTAAGTGACTTGCCCAGGGTCACACAGCTAGTTTAAGTGTTAAGTGTCTGAGGCCGGATTTGTACTCAGGTCCTCCTGACTCCAGGGCCGGTGCTCTGTCCACTGCGCCACCTAGCTGCCCCTACCACAAACAATTTTTACCACAGTTGGAACACAAAGTTTTTAAAAATTGATGTCAAAATTTGCTTTTACATGTAATTGGGAAAATAAAATTCTAAACAAACAAGCGAAAAACCCTAAAGGACTTGTGAATAAAAAAAAAATTAAGGTATGTTGTAGAATAAAGGTGTTTTGTTTTTTTCAAGTATCCAATAGGCTAGATAACCTCTGAGGATCCTGTCAACCTTCCAATCACTGAATCCGAGATTTGATGACAGTGTTTCTATGCTAGATTTGTAATCAAAGGACCCAGGTTCAAATCTCAACTCTTCCATTTAGTGTCAGAGTGACTTTGGACAAACTATTTAACCTCGCTGGGCCTCAGTTTCTTCATTTTTAAAATGAATGAGTTGGCTATATCCTTTAACTTAGACATTAGAACACTGACGACCACCATGTTTGAACAGTTTTGTCATGTCTGTCTCCGTGTTCATTTCATTGACATTACTGTGATCATTCTGTATGCTGGTCTCTTCATTCAATTATTTTCAATCTGTATCACTTCATAGAAGTCTTCCCACATTTCTCTAGATTGGAAGAAAGTGAACAGTGGAGAATAAATCCAAGGTTGTGGGTCTAGGTGAGAAAAAGGATAGTAGTATCATCGCTAGAAATAGGGAAACTGGAAAGAGGGGGAACTTGAGGGTGGGGGAAGGGAAGATGATGAATTCCATTCCCTGTTGAGTTTGAGATGCCTAGAGGTCATCCAGTTAGAAATTTCTAGTAGACAGCAACTAAGTTCTAAATCTGTGATCCTATGATTTTGTGAAGAGCATGAGAGATAGATGCAATCAAATGTTATAAATGTCAGCTATCATCATCATCCTATTATTGGTAGCAAGGCACTAAATAAGAACTCAGAAAAAGAAAGCTCCCCTCCAATGGAGAAGCAGGATGGCATAGAAGAACAGACACTGGATTTGGAATGAAAGGACCAGAGTCTTCCACCTAGTCAATCCCATAAACTCTCTGGGTCTGTTTCCTTATGTGTAAAATGATGGGGTAGGACTAGGTAAACAATTCTTGATTTTGTTTTGTTTAGTTTAGTTTTTTGTTTCTTTGGTGTGGCAATGAGGGTTAAGTGACTTGCCCAGGGTCACACAGCTAGTAAGTATCTAGGGTCTGAGGCCGGATTTGAACTCAGGTTCTCCTGAATCCAAGGCTGGTGCTTTATCTGCTGCACCACCTAGCTGCCCCTCAATTCCTAAGAATTCTTAAAGTCTGATCTGCAAACTCTTTCAGGGGGAGGTCCAAACATTTTCATAATAATATTAAGACAGTATTTAGCTGTTAAAATAGTCATCCCTTTTCCAACTAGATACCTAGCTGTTTGAAGCCAAATTTTCTTCATGTTCTTCAACCAAAAGAACATATCACAACATACTGAAAGAAGAAACAGACATGAGAATCAAATCAGACATTAAAGAGATTTGCAAAAACATGGAAAATAATGCCACAACTAGCTGATTTTTTTTTTGTTTGGAAAATATAGTTTGTTTGGTTTTTTTCACAAAAAAAGTAGGTTATATTCACATGCAATGAGTTTACTACTATTTTAATAAATTAGTGAGTAAATATTTTTAAATTTTTATCAGTTGTCATTTCTAATACAGTAAATATTTATGATTTGAACCCATATAAACAAAAGCTCTTTGGGGTTCTGAATATTTTTAAGAGCATAAAGGGGCCCTGAGACTAAAAAGTTTGATGATTTTTTTAAAATTCCTTTCAGCTCCAATCTTAAGATCTCCATGACCCAAGGGGTTGGGGGAGTACAATTATCATATCTAAGTCGGTAGCACAAGAGAGCCTTCTCCAAACCCCAGTCCATAGGCCCAACTCGTGAGTCTGTTTTAAGCTTCCCCTTCTGGCCAGACAGAATGGTGCTCCTTGTCCATGCAGTGCCTATAGTGGCAGCAGCCACACCAGCCAGCCAACATGTGTCTGCTTCAGACTGAAAGAAGGAAGAACAGCTAGGCAGGACAGTGGATAGAGTCTTTGACCTCGAGTCAGGAAGACCTGAGTTCAAATTTGGCCTGAGACCCTGGGCAAGTCACTTAACCTCTGTTTGCCTAGGTTTCTTCATCTGTAAAATGGGGATAATAATAGCACCTATCTCCCAGGATTTTTGTGAGGATCAAATGAGATAATAATTGCAAAACACTTAGCACAGTGTGATAATAATTGTAAATCACTTGGCATGGTGCCCGGCACATAGTAGATGCTATATAAATGTTAGCAATTATTATTATTATTAGCTAGGTGGAGGTAGCTAGATGGCAAAGTGGGTAGAGTGTTGGCCCTGGAGTCAGAAGGACCTGAGTGTAAATCTGGCCTCAGACACTTAATACCTGTGTGACCCTGGGCAAGTCACTGAACCCTTTTTGCCTCAGTTTCCTCAACTGCAAAGTGAGCTTGAGAAGGGCAATGCAAACCACTCTAGTATCTTTGCCAAGAAAACCTCAAATAGAGTCATGGAGAGTTGGATACATCTGACACAATTCAGCAACAACAACTAAAGCAAAATTCTTACCTGGAAGCGGAGATTATGCGGGCTGGTAAATTGAAAACTATGTAAGGGAGCCTGTTCCCTAAACCTGGTGTTCTCTTCCTGTAGGAATCAGGGTAAGTCATATGATACCTCAGTAAAAGAAAGGAAAGAAACCCTTGCCAGCGTGCTTGAGAAGGGAGGACCCAAGGTGTAACAGAAAGAGCTCAGAACCTGCCAATCTGCCACTTATTGCCTGTGTGACCTTGGCTAAGTAACTTAACCTCTCTGGACTTTGGGTTTATTCTCCACTAAATGAAGAGAGAAAGGCACTGGATATGGAGTTGGGAGACTTGGATTTGGATCTTGGCTCTGCCACTTTTGCCCTGTGTGATCTGGGGTACCTTGATCTTCTTTTCTGGGTTTTGGTTTCTTTTCTCAGTAAAATGAGAATGTTGTGAAATGACGGGTTGTGGGGAGTCCTAATAGCCTCTGGTCTGGAGTTTGGGAGCAGGTATAAATCGCTATCTGTAATGAGTACATGAGATAACATTGTCACCAATCCAAGCTGCCTAGTGAATTATTAAGTGCTTACTGAGGATACACAGGCAGAAATGGAAAACACCAAGTCTGCTGCTAGGCACCATGATGAAACAGTTGGCCTCTCCTCTCCCGTAGAGGAGACTGGCTGCTGAAAATCCCCTGGCCTCTGTTTACAAAAAGCATCTTGAATAAAGGAAATGCAAAAGAGCAATGCTCTGATTGTTGGCAAGGGTAAGGATCGCGTCTGGGAAACAGGGCTGGGCTCTGTGAAGGTGCTGCTCTCCCTCAGTTCCTGGGAGCATTTGCTTTGGAATTTTTAGCCAGAGACCCATTGGTCGATCTTGGACAGCTGCTGAATGACTGACTGGTGTAACTAGGAATTTAATTATGTTGAGAGTCAACATGGTCTAGTAGCAAAGCTGAGGAGTCAGAGGATCTATGTTCAGATGCCACATCTGACTTACTGCTTATGTGACCTTGAATGAGTCACAACCTCCTGGGCCTCAGTTTCTTCCTCTGTAAAATGTTGGGGTTGGACTAGGTGAGCTCTGCGTCCCATTCGGCTCTAGATGTATTGTCCAAGAAGCCTAAGAATTCTGGCATTCATAGAATTCTTGGCGATGGGAAGGTCTAGACAGAGACCTCAGACCTTAGGACACAAGACTCCATGGGAGAAGACCAAGACCCCAAAAGAGCCTCCTGCATGGCATACGGATGAAAAAGTAGCTACTGGGGGGGAACAGAGCAGGATCAGACTGAGTAAGGCTCATCTGGGTGCCAAAACATCTTGGGATTCCATCTCAACTGAACCAAGATTCCCCAGGGCCATTGATCCTGAGCATCCCAATGAAAGGGGATGACCCAGATACTCAACACTTGGTACAGTGTATAGGGAACACTTTGGGTTTAGTCATTCAAGGAGAAGAGGGCTCCCATCCCCAGAAACTCCGGCTGGTGCTTCTGTGGCATGGACCACAGTGAGTGGTACCTGCCCTGCCCCAACCCCTGGGAGGAGACATAGGCAGGGAGTGCACTGATGGTGTGGGGTGAGTCCTGAGAAAGGACCCTGATGGTCGCAGCTCTAAACTGAATGAGACCAGAGCAATCAGTCACTCCTCACAGTGTAGGGATAGCAAACAATCAGAACTCAAGTGATTGACCACTCGTGGGAGAAATATTAACCTATCTCTATTGTTGTCGATCTGGCAATTGCCCTACCCTGATTATTACTCTGGCTAGTAGCAAAGTTACTAAATTCTTAGCACATGCAGATGGGGCTCCAATTCACAAATGTCATGGGGTTTATAATTGGAAGGATTTTCTTCATGATCTAGTCCAGCTCCTACATTTTCATGGTGAGGAGACTGAGGCCTGGAGAACAAAAAGAATATGCATAAGCTTACACAACTAATAAGCAGCAAGGATGGGATCTGAATCCAGATAGCCTGACTCTGAGGCAACCAGGTGGCTCAGTGGATAGAGCACTGGGCTTAGAGTCAGGAAGACCTGAGTTAAAAACTGGCCTCGGACATTCAGGAGCTGTGTGACCCTGGGCAAGGCACTTAAACTCTTTCCCTTAATCCACTGGAGAAGGAAATGACCAACTCCTCAGTTTGTTTTCCAAGAAAACTCCATGGACATATGGTCTTTGGGGTCACAAAGAGTGGGACTCGAGTGAAGAGCAACAATTCTGACCCTACATCTATTATTCTCTCAAATATACATATACATGTGTGTATATATACATATACATGTTGTATGTATACATGTGTGCATATGTTTATCTTAAAATACACACATAAACATATATATATGTATGTATATGTATTTGTTTTAATACATACACACACACACACACACACACCCCACTGCCCTCCAGGGACACATCTATGCTGATGAAATAGTGGCTTCAAATCAATAGGTAAATATTAATCAAGGCAAATCAATTAAACTTCTGAGTGGCTCAGGCTTTATGCACAAGGATGTGCCTCATGAGGCAGCCTTTCACCACAGCTCTTGGCTTTTATTTCAAGGATAAACTTCTCTTCTCCCTACAGGGACCTCTGTTATTCTCCCACTTGAGTCTGTTAAGGTGGAGGGTTATTTATAAGTCTGGCTTGTTGGCCTCTTCTCCAAAGAAAGCTTACAAGATTCCTATGTTAAGCTATTACTGGACAGAGATTCTGGGAGTGATATAGAAAACTAAACATAACAGCACTCCTTACAACTTGGGAAAAATGAAAAAAAGGGTTGGCTGCTGAGCAAAAACCCCACTGACCTCTGAGGTCAGCCTGCCTGGAGCAGAGTGTAATGAGAAGAACACTGAATTTATCATTGAAGCACACCATCTGAGATACCTTCCCATCTTGGAACTCACAGGTCTGTAGGTTGGATCTCCAAGAGGGTAAATAAATACTCTTATAGGTTCTAGGATATTCTACGGGTTCCCACTATAGCTTACAAGCTCCCACCAGTGTTCTTACCTTTAATAGCAAAGGAAAGACTTTTACTAAGCCTAGTAAAAAGAGTAACAACAAAACATTATCCCCCATAAACCTGAAATATGCCAAAACACAAGATCATCGGGAAAAGTTGGCACAAACTAAGGACACACTGGTACAGAAGAAGACATGTAGAAAATACTTCTGGCCAAAGCAGTTCACACCTCTGATACTGCAGAGACCCAGTGTTCTCTCATGGAGTCTTCAGAAAATCTTCATATTGCTTCCCTTCCCATCCTACCCTTACTGTCCCCCACATCTCTACCAAGCAGGTCATCCTGTAGGACTCCCTAGGTCTACTCCCCTCCACATTTCTACCCTCAGTTATCAAATCTATGTCTCTCTTGAATCCATAATGGGCTCTCTTCTCTGCTACCAGAAGTCTCATTCCTTGAAGTTGTTTGCTGCCTATAAAAAAGACTGTTCCTCTCTGTGTCTATGTCTCCATAGGGAATTATATAACTACTTTCTGATCTTAGCAGGATTTGCTTTTTAAGGCCTTTGGCATAGCCAGTCTTTTATCTGTAAAATGAATTGAATGGACTGGGTCATTTCTAAGGTTGATTCTACCTTCCAATCCTATAGGAAGGCAGTATGATATAGTTTTAAAAAACCACAGCACTGGATTTGCAGTCAAGAGACCTAGATTCAGTTACTAGTTCTGCTACTTACTACCTGTGTGACCTTAGGAAAATAAACTAACATCTGAGTCTCAGATTCCTCATCTGTAAAATGGGTGGTTGTGGTGGTGGTGGTGGTGGTGGTGGTGATTTTCCAGGGCAGCCACCTAGATGCCCTGTAAAATGAATTAAATAATTTCTAAGATGTATTTCAAGTTTAAATCTATGATGTTTTACCAGGCTCTCTCCTGTCCTAAGAGAAAATAATCAGCATATTGGAATGCAGATAGATCCCATAGAGGATGACCCTGTAGATAATCAATTATAGCCCTTCCCTGTGACAGCTTCACTGTGGTCAGACCACGTTAGGCTTCAGGGAGAATCTATCAACACCACTCACATCCAAGCCCTTCCTCTTTTAATGGGAAATTCAGGATTTTATGCAGTTTCTGAGGAGACAAGAAAAGATAAAGAACAGAAGACCTAGGTCCTAGTTGCAGCTTTGCAACAGGCTTATTATGTGACTTTGTACAAGTCACTAAACCTTTCAGATGCCTCCATTGCCTCCCTTGTGAAATGGGGACTGCCTCATAGTATCTCCATGAAGATCATTTGAAATGATACACATGCATTCACTTCCAAAGCATGGAGCACGGTACAGATATAACATATTGGCAGAATGACAGGGAGGGTGATAGCAGCAGGAATGAAGTAACAGAAGAAACGATAGTGGATGATGACAGAGGTGGAAATGGGCCATGGTAAAGAGCATGGCTTAGTGAGAGAAATGAAAGGCAGAGATATCACAGGTCCATTGGTTATCATTACTGAAGCCAGCCTTTCCCAACAATTCATTCCTTCTACATGTACCCTTTTCTCCCTAGCACTTAGCATAGTGCCTAGTGCATAGGTAGCATGTCATATATATGCTTATTGATAGATAGGATGACTGATTGACCAATTAATGGAACCACAAGAGCACTGAAATTAAGCTAAGAAGACCTAGATTCAGTTCTAATTCTGCAACTTGCTTGTTGTGTGACCCTGGGCAAGTCATTTTCAGTTTCCTCATCTATAAAATGGAATTCAACTAAATCATCCCCAAGGTCCCTCTCTGATGTAAAGGCTATGACCCTGAGATGATTAGGAATGAGGACTCATTGCTAACCCTGTGTATATTGGGAAGAGCATCGAGTCTGGAGTTGGATAACTCAGATCAAATATTTTGACCCTTCCTGTGAAGCCAACAAAAAAGCAGCATGGTGGAGAGAAAGAATTGTCCCGTTGTCTTAGAATTAGGAAGATCTGCTTTCAAGTTCTGCTTCTGCCCAGTGAATGACCCTGAGAAAGTCAATTTGCCTCTCAATGCCCCCAAACAACTAAGTTGTAGAACAGTTCCAAAGCAGAATTTATAGAAAGTCTCCTCACTAGGAATTCCCTGTAGCAATGGTTCAGTAATTTCAGTCACGTCCAACTCTTCATGGCCCCGTTTAGGGTTTTCTTGGCAAAGATACTGAAGTGGTTTGCCATTTCTTTCTCCGATTCATTTGACAGGTGAGGAAACTGAGACAAAGGAACTTGCCCAGTGTCACATAGCTAGCAAGTGTCTGCGGCTGAATTTGAACTCCAGTATTCTTGACTCCAGGCCCAGCACTCTATCCACTACATTACCTGGCTGCCCCTTCAAAAACAGGTACAAAACAAAAACATGTCAGCAGTAAACAATCGTGTTAAATGCTTTCTACATGCCAGTCTCTGTGCTAAGCTGGAGAAAGAAAAAAAGACAAAACCAGCTTTACCCTCAGAGTTCATATTCTAATTAGGGAGATATTTTGTAAATACTGAGGTACACTGTGCTAGATCAAACAGTCAAAAACTGAAACAGTAACTGACCTTAAATAGCTCAAAGTCTATGGGCTTGAAATAAACCCAAGGACGGTCGTTTACTCCCTGTGTGACCTTGGGCAGGTCGCTTCAGCTCAGAGCTTTCCTCAAGTGCACAACAAGGAATATGTTTTCCAGTTTTCAGTCCTGTAATCCTAGAATGTGGTGGACCTCATTCAAGAGCCCAAGTCTACCCATTCCTGGTCTGAGAAAACTCCAGTTCTCTTTTTAACTGCAACCCAGCAAACAGGCTGGGAGCTGTCCAGCCAACTGCCACAGCAGACAAAATTCCAATCATCATCTGCGGATGGCATCCTGGCTGCCACTGGGTGCCCAAATGCTCACTGGCTGGAAGGAGATCCGCTAGCTGGGCAGCCCATTTGTCTGCTGCTTTGAAGTGATCAATCATTTACTCAGATTTCAGGGAAATGGCCCAGAATGGGGGAGGGAGTTGCCTATAGCAAGGGGGCAGACGATTAGGGAAACTTTTAGGCAGAGCTCCAAAGAAGCTTGGTTGGCTAGCTAACAAAGGCAGCAATGCCTACCCTGTGGGCAGTAGGGTGCCTTTCCGTGTGTGTTAGTGCATGATATGAGACCTAGGGCTAGGAACCAATGCGGGATGCAGCTCCCAGAACCGCAGTACTTTGATTGCAGTCTAGAAATGGCATAGGAAGCCTCAAGCAGCCTTTATACAGATTTCATCACATGGTCTCTGCTTGCCTAATAATGTCATTCCCCAATGTCCAGTGAACATGTAGCCTATGCTCCTATCCCTCTTACTACAGTAGGCATAGAACTCCAACAGCGGGACCCCTGCAAATGGCCACCAACTACATAAAAATAAATGTTCTTAATCTCCCATAATAAGAGAGATGTACATTGAGACACATAGAAAGTGTCACTTCACACCCATAAAAATGGCAAATATGATAAAAAGCCAATGTTGGAGAGCTGTGGCAAGACAGGCACACTTTGCCCTGCTAACAGAGCTGTGAATTGGTGTATCCACTCTGGAAAGCAATATCAAATTATTTGAGAAAAGTCACTACATTGTTCATGGGGTCATAGGTTCGGCATTCAGAAGAACTCTAGGAGTCATTTAGTCTGATCCCATCATTTTAAGTAGTTGGAAACTTCATTCTGGTCCAATCCTCTCCTTTTTAAACTGGCACCCAGAGAAGTCAGGTGACCTGCTGAAGATCACATAGCCAGTAGAAGGTATACATGCAATTTTGAAGCTAAAGTCCTCTAATGCCGTGTCCACTGCACTAATTAAATCTTTGATCGTAACACTGGGAATTTACCCCAAGGAGATCACAACCAAAAGAAATTCCCATATATAACTGGTGTGGTGTGTGTGTGTGGTGTGTGTGTGTGTGTGTGTGAACACCTTTGTGGTATTAATATCCTGGAAACAGGTTTCTGTTCTGGCCAGAAACCCTGAGGATCTTCCCCTCTCAAATTAACTCTTTTGTGAAGGCAAACTAGGCCATATGTTGCCTCAGTTCTTACCTGGGGGACAGCTAGATAGTACAGTGGATAGAGCACTGGTCCTGGAGTCAGGAGGACCTGAGTTCCAATCTGAACTCTGGACACTTACTAGCTGTGTGACCCTGGGCAAGTCACTTCATCCTAATTGCCTCCAAAAAAAATTAATAAATGTGAGGGGAAAATATTCTTACCTGGCCTTTAATTACTTACTGATTGGGCTCTGCCTCAAACAAACAAGACCTAGGAAAGACATTAGCTTAAAAAATCCAAGGTCTACCACTGCATCCCAGGCAATTGCCAGTTGTCCTGACCTATGTCTTGCCACTGAACCTTGATGATCCTGGAAGAGAGAGTGAGGCTGATGACTTTGGACAGCTCTGCCTCTCTTAATCCAATTCACTTTCTTTTCTTTTTTCTTTTTTCTGTGTGTGTGTGGGGGGGCAATTGGGGGTTAAGTGACTTGCCCAGAGTCACACAGCCAGTATTAAGTATCTGAGGTCAGATTTGAACTCACGTCCTCCTGACTCCAGGGACGGTGCTCTATCCACTGCACCACCTAGCTGCCTCAATCCAATTCACTTTCAAGTCAAGATATCACCCTCTTGATATCATTGGTCTTCTTCCAGAATGAAGGACGAACAGCAACAACCTGAAAACAAAATGGGTGCCCTATGGATTTGGGAGTGTCTGAACAAATAGTGTCAGTATAAAATAAAGGATATAATATAATGTATTGTTCTGTTAGAAATTATTAATATAAGGAATTCAGAGACAAATGAGTAGACTAGAATAAATTGATACAGGACAAAGAAAACAGAATCAAAAGAATAATCTATACAACCACAACCATTTGTATGAAAACAAAATCAAAAAAACTCAGATTAAATGCAATTCTCAGCACTGGTTCCAGGGAACAAATGAGGCAATTCAATTAAATAAGTAATTGTTACTCACCTGTTTGCAAAGCACTGTTCTAAACTCTGGAAATACAAAGACAAAAAACAAAACAATCCTTGTCTTCAAGATCTTACATTCTCCTGGGAATGGGGTGGAGAAGGGATCTGTTATGAAATGTGCACCCCCCCCCAAAAAAAAAGAGTGTTTGTGGATTGTGTGTGTGTATATATAAAACCTATGTCAGATTGGTTGCTGTCTTGTGGAGGGGGGAGGAAAGGGAGGGAGGGAAAAAAATTTGGAACTCTAAATCTTGTGAAAATGGAATGTTGAAAACTACCTTTAGGGGCAGCCAGGTGGCACAGTGGATAGAGCACTGGCCCTGGATTCAGGAGGACCTGAGTTCAAATCCGGCCTCAGACCACTTAACACTTATTAGCTGTGTGACCCTGGACAAGTCACTTAACCCCAATTGCCTAACCAAAAAAAAAAGAGAAAGAAAGAAAACTACCTTTACATGTAACTGGAAAAAATAAAACAAATGGAAGATTAAAAAGAAAAAAAAAAGAAATGTGCACCCAAGGTAAGTAAATTTAAAGTATTTGTAAACCTTTACCAAAGCAATGTCCAAGGGAAAGTGTGCTAATAATGGGAGAGGAGCAGAGAGCAAAAAGGCTTCCATATGGAGGCAGCTACTGAGCTGTGCTTGGAAGGAAAAATAATTTTTAAAAAAACACCTCCCTGGGGGCATGTGAGGGATGGAAGGAGGCTGGGGAACCAGTTGACAAGTGATGAGTACCACTGCCAAAAAAGGTCACTAGGTTGGTTTGGTTTAACCATTTTTCTTTGTTATACAATAGTTGGGTTCAGAAATGGGCATGTCATTTCAGTAAAAAAATGATTGTGGAGGAAAATGTATCACTAAACTTTTTTGAAGAGAAATTAAGAAAGAACAGGTACAGGAGCTGTGATTCCCTTCTATTCTTTTGGACAAAATGAGGACATGTGGTCTAAATAATAATGTAGTTTGGTGGATTCACCTGGTGATTTAATGGCCACCATTTATGGCTTAATGTCCATCTGAGAGGTAGGTGGAGTGCCCCAGTGAGCTTGTAGTGATGTTTGGTGTATTTATCAGTGCCTTGAACTAAGGTATAGATAGATTGCTTATCAAACTTTACCCATCTTTCATCTCCAGACTCAAATGTCACCAAAGAGAACCCAAATGACACATGGATGGGAGAAATGGAAAGGCAGGAAACAGAGCATTTATTAAGTGCCTACTGTGTGCCAAAGACTTTAAAAATATTGTCTCATTTGATCCTCACAAAAATCCTGGGAGTCAAGTGCTATTATTATCCCCATTTTCCAGTTGAGGAAACAAAGACAGGCAGACATTATGGGAGTTGCCCATAATCCACAGCTTGAAAATGTCTGGGGCTAAATTTGAACTCAGGTCTTCATGACTCCAGGTTCAGTGCTCTATCTACTGTGCTACCTCGCACCTCTAGTAACTAGCACATTTAATGATGAAATTCACATCCCAAAGGATCTTGACAAGGAAAACACTGGGCTGGTTCTAAGAAGTTAAAATTCCGCCCAGAGATAAATATAAAGTCTTACTCTGTTATTTGTGTGACTCCTTTAGAGATGGGTCTGTTTTGGTTTTCATCTTTGGTCTCCCTAGAACTAGCAGAGAACCTAGTAGAAAATGGTAGGCAATGGATAAATATTTGTTTAATTGAATAGAGTGAGTTTTACCCATACAAGATGGGAAGGCATGACTAGATAACAGTTCAGAAAAATGTCATGGCATTTTAGCAAATTATAAGCTCACTATGTAACATGGTACCCTTTGACCCAGTGATTTCACTACTGGGCATTAGCCCAAGAAGACAAAAGACAGAAAGAAAGGTCCCCTATATGAAATATTCACAACAGTATTTTTATGGTAGCAAAACAAGCTAGTTAGGTGGGTGCCCCTTTGTTGAGGGGATGACTGAACAAAGTATGGTATATGAATATAATGGAATACAAACTTCAGGATCACTATTTTATAGAGGTCTTGTGGTCCAACCCCTACTTTTGATTAAAGGCAATGGCCAATATTGGTTCTACAAGATAGCATTCCTAGAGCTGGGAATACCTTTCCTCCTATCAGGAAAAAAGATGTTGCATGAGCTTTAGTCACTCCAGTGGTCAGTTTTAATTAGCTTTTTTTCCACAAGTGGATTTAAAGGGGAAGGGACTAGGAATGTCTTCAGTATAAAAAGTGGATCAACTGGGGGGGCGGCTAGGTGGCGCAGTACATAAAGCACTGGCCCTGGATTCAGGAGTACCTGAGTTCAAATCCGGCCTCAGACACTGACACTTACCAGCTGTGTGACCCTGGGCAAGTCACTTAACCCCCATTGCCCCACAAAAAACAAACAAAAAACTCAAAAGTGAATCAACTAGTAATATTTTTAAAGCATGGCAAAAATGTGCTAACAAAGCTAATGTGATGTGAGGCTGCATTGAGTAAGACATAGTATCTAAAACCAACATAACAGACCCATCATACCTTGCTGTAGTCTACATCTGAACAACTGGAGCCACTGCTATATTCAGTTCTGGTCCAAAGAAGGTGCCCAAGGCAATAAAGAGGCTCAGATCATATCATATGAGGAAAATTTAATCTTCACAGAAGGAAAAAAAAATTGTAACAATTACAGTCATCCAAAAGTAAAATGAGTTTTCCCCAAGATGTAGTAGTAGGTTTTCCCTCACTCAAGGTCTTAAAGCAAAAACTGTCTTGTAGTGTAGTGGAACTCATGATGAAATTTGGTCAGTAAATTCCTGGTTCAAATTCTATTTCTTGTACTTACCATCCATGTAACATTGATCTCTTAACCTCTCTGGGCCTTGGTTTCTCCATCTGCAAAATGGGAAATTACAATAGGGCAGCTAGGTAACACAGTGAATGGAGCTCTGAGCCTGGAATCATGTAGTCAGGAATACTTGAGTTCAAATCTGGCCTCAGACACTTACTAGCTACTTGACCCTGAGCATGTCGGGTAGTCAGGTAGACTTGTTTGCCTAGTTCCTCATCTGTAAAATGAGCCAGAGAAGGAAACGGCAAACCACTCTAGTATCTTTGCCACAAAAACCCAAAGGAGGACACAGAGTCAAACGTGACTGAAAGGTGGAGAAATAATTCCCAAAGCACCTACCTAGTGCCATAATTGTGGGGCTCAAATGAGATAATATATGGAAACTTAGCTACCCTATGTGCATCAGTTATCATTAAAGGCTGGATGAATATTTACTAGAAGCGTTGCAGAGGACAGATTCTCATTGAGTTAGAGATTGGATTAACTGGCTTCCAAGATCCTTTCCAACTCTGACCTTCTATGATTCTTGGAGGCCAGAAGTGCCAATGGCACAAAATGAAAACAAACTGTTTAGTGGAGGAACTCAAACAGCTACAGAGGCAAATCCCTGGACCCCTGGTCTTCCCTGAAAGGAACAGAAGGTAAGGATCTGTTCTGCTCCATTTTTGTCTAGCCTGGGAAGTTGAATAGCATCCCATTCAAGGTTACCTGGACATTAGCACTAAGAAGGCCCCCTAGTGGCCATGACTGTCCAAACAGAGGAACGTTACCTGAAGGGGGGGAAATGGGCAAGTGAGCATGCCAAAGAGAAGCAAATGATATTCTCAGTGGTCCATGCGTCAGGAGAAGTCAAGAGAGGGAAGAGCTCAGTCAGCCCCAGCGCTCTCCAAGCATGGTTATCTGTGTGCCCTGAGGAGCAGCAAACAGATGCAAAGGGAAAAGTTCCTTCAATGATTCCCAAATGTGTGTTCTGTAGAGATCCATACAACTTGTGAGGCTTTAGCTCCACTTACTGGCTGGCTATAAATTGGACTTAGGAAAGTGATCAGAACAGGCTGTTATGTCATAAGCACAGCATAAACAAGAGGAAGAACTCATTCCATGCACACTGCTTTGAATAGGACCCCTTTGAAATGAGCCCTGCTGTTTCCTGAGAACTGGGATGTTCTACTGACTGATCTCTCAGGAAGAGCGAAAGAAGGGTACACTGAAACTACAACACGGCAACAGCTCTCCAGAGGTATCATTCTCCTTATGAATGTAATAACCTCTCAACTTGTCATCATCATCACCCTCCTCTTCCTCCCCCTCATCATCCATCACCCCTCATCTCTCATCCATCATCATAGGGAGCTGAGACATTGAGCAACACAGATTATTCAAGGAAATAGTAGGAACTGCTGCAAAAATTTCAATGTAATAAAGTAGTGAGAATTATACACAGAAACTCATTATTCTTCATAAACTCACAGATGATAAATCCCTATTCTATAAAAACAGACTCTAACTATCTTTGACATTCAGCATCGAAGCACAGCTGGAACCCATAACATTATATCACACAAAACTGTTGCCTACTATCACTCAAAATTAACACTAATCTACAAAAAATTTTAAAACCATGTTTTTAATGGATGCACTCTACCAATAGTCATAATCCCCAAACTATGTGAAATGACAAGCCTTCAAATATGTGATCTTGCATGGGGGTTCTTCACCTTTTGTGTCCTAGGTCCTGTAGTAGCAGTCTGGTGAAGCTCAGAGACCACTCCACCTTCTCAGAATATGTTTTTTAAATGCATAAAATAAAATACATAGGAATACAAAGGAAACCAAATGTGTTGAAATATAGATATCAAGACAAGGTAGAAGGCTCCAGGTTAAGAACTCCTAATCAAGCAGGAGAAATCAAAACCATGTAGGAAACAAGAAGTATATATCATCCCCACAGTGGATATGATGTGTCACACTTGGAGTAAAAAAAAAAACAACATGAGTTCAAATCCTGCTTCAGACATTTGCTAGTTTTTGTGATACCAACTGGTCACTTAAACTCCTTCAGGCTCAGTTTTTCTCATCTATAAAATGAGAGTGATAATCGCACCTTCCTGGATGGGTTGTTGCTGTTGCTGTGAGGAGATATGTGTGTATGTATATATGTATGTATGTATACATATATTTAAAGTATTTCACAAACATTGAAGTACATTGAACTGTTAGCTATTAAATCTTTCTATCTTTATATCTAGAGATATATTGAATTTCTCTATCTATATAGAGGTGGATGATATATATAGATTGGAAAAAGAAATATGAACAAGAGAGAGGAATGATTGGGGAGATGGATGGATAGACAGATTATGTGTGGGTGTAAGTAAGTGTGTATGTGTGTGATTATGACAATGATGATAATAGTATTGATGGGTAAAAGATGAAATGACTGAGGAAACAATGGTTTGAGCTTCTGTAAGCAATGCATCCCAATTGCCCTAACAAATCAGGATCAGGCCCTTTCCTCAGTTTAGGACTGGACCCCAAATATGGGAACGACAGATTTTTATATATTCAAAACAATTAATCAAATAAACAGCAATTACTTAAAAGAAAACAGGGTGGGCTAGATGGCATAGTGGATAAAACAAAGGCCCTACTTCTAACGACGAATAGCTTGGAAGGTCAGAAGGAAGGAGCTGCTGTGCTGATACAGGAGTCAGGCCCAACCCCACAGTCACCCTGACACAGATCCAGTCTCAGGAAGTTCCTCACCAGAGAAGGAGACCCCCAGAGCCTCTGAATCAGCTGAAGCACCAGTGTCATCTGGAACTAAGTCTCACAGTCTGGTGAGTGGGCTGAGCCCTGGGCAGGGGAGAGATTACAGGGGTCTATGCTGGTGCTAAGGCAGCACTTGGATTTTACACCCCTGCTGAGAACTAGGTGGTAGGCTCGAGTAGCAGGGGCCCCGGTTGGGAGGGGCACAGGCTCGTCAGAGCTACCAACCACAGCATACAAAGCTGGTTGATTAGCAAGTTGGTCTGGAGTCATCTAGGACCAGGAAACAGGCCCAGCTAGGGAAGAACCTGATTCTCTTAAATCATACCACCTGGGACTTCTTTAAGCTGTGGATACTGCAGCCGGAAACAGTGCCCCACTTTAAGGAGCTAAAAGTCTAGTAAAAGAAAGGAAAGATGAGCAGACAGAGAAAGGTGAGGACCATAGAAAGTTTCTTCACTAACAAGGAAGACCAAAGGGCACCCTCAGAGAAAGATGTCAACATCAGGACCCCTATATCTAAAGCTTCCAAGAAAATTACGAATTGGTCTCAGGCCATAGAGATGCTCAAAAAGGACTTTGAAGATAAAGTTAGAGAGGTAGAAGAAAAATGAGAAAGAGAAATGAGGGTGATGCAGGAAAGACATGAGAAAAAAAGTCACAGATTGAAAAAGTCAAATGGAAAGGAGGTACAAAAGCTCTCTGATGAAAATAATTGCCTAAGGAATTAGGATTGAACAAATGGAAGCCAGTGACTTTATGAGAAACCAAAGACACAATAAAGCAAATCCAAATGAATAAAAAATAGAGGGCAATGTGAAATATCTTCTGAGGGAAACTGCCAACCTGGAAAATAGGTCCAGGAGCGATAATTTGAAATGATTGGTCTACCTGAAAACCATGATCAAGGAAAGAGCTTAGACACCATCTTCCAAGATATTCTCAGGGAAAATTGCCCCTGAAATTCTAGAAGAAGAAGATAAATAGAAATTAAAAGAATCCACCAACCACCTCCAGAAAGAGATCCCAAAAAGAAAACTCCTAGGAATATTATAGCCAAATCCAGAGCTCTCAGGTCAAGGAGAAAATATTGCACAGCTGCCAAACAAGACAAGAATTCAAGTACTGTGGAGCCCCAGTCAGGATAGCACAAATCTAGCATTAAAGGACCAGAGGGCATGGAATATGATATTCCAAAGGGCAAAGGAAATGGGATACAACCAAGAATCACCTACCCAGCAACAACTCAGCATTATCTTTCAGCGGAAAAAATGGGACTTTTAGTGAAAAAGAAGACTTTCAGATATTGGACGAAAAGACCTGAACTGAATGGCAAATTTGACTTTCAAATACAAGGACCCTAGAGAACCATAAAAAAAAAATTGGAGCTGGGGGACATACCTGGGGTCATACAGTGGGCGATCTGTCTTGTGTCTGAAGCTGGGTTTTGGCTGGGATCCCCTTGGGTCCAGGGGTGATGATTTTTCCACTGTGTCACTTAGCTAAATGATACACATCTTTAGGGTTAAATTGAGGGGTGAAGGGAATTCACTGGGGGAGGAAGAAGGGCAGAAGTGAAATCCTACATGAAAGTAACAGGAAAAGGCTTATGGAGTGGGGGAAGAGATGGGAGAGGAGCAGGGCAGTAAATGAATTTTACACTCATCAGAAAAGGCTCAAAGACCTTAAACTCATCAGAGCTGCCCCAAGGAGGGACTAACAGACCCATCCAACTGGGTGGAGTAATCTATTTAATCTGGGCAGTAAATGAACCTAACACTCATCAAAATTGGCTCAAAGACCTCAATCTCATTAGAATTGGCTCAAGGAGGGAATAATGTACACACTCAATTGGGTGGAGTAATCTCTCTAACACTGCAGGAAAATAGGAGGAGAAGGGGATAAAGAGAGAGGGGCAAAAGAAGGAAGGGCGGATTGGGGGAGGGGACAGACAGAAGCAAATCCCTTTTGAAGAGTGATAGGATGAAAGAAGATAGATAATAGAATAAATATCATGGGGAAGGGAATGGGATGGAAGGAAAACAGTTAACAATAGTAATCATAAAAAAGCGAAAAGGGGGCAAACTGTACAAAAATATTATATACAACTCTTGGTGGAGGCTAAGAATTGAGAATCAAGGAATGTCCATCAATTGAAAAGCTGTGTTATATGATTGTAGTGGAATGACTTGTGCTACAGGAAATGACAAACAGGATGTTCCCTGAAAAACCTGTGAAAGACTAATGAACATCGATATATAGTGAAGTGAGCAGAGCTGAGAGGACATTGTGCATAGTGACAGCAGTATTGTTCAATGAGTTATTGTGAATGACTTAACTACTCTCAACAGTGCAATGATCCAAGACAATTCCAAGGAACTAATGAGGAAGCTTACTATGCACCCCTATAGAAAGAACTGATAAAAAAGAACACTTGTGGATTGTACATATATAACCTGATTGCAATCTTGTGGAGGGGGGGAGGAAAGGGAGGGAGGGAGGGAGAAAAATTTCTAAATCTTATGAAAATGAATGTTGAAAACTACCCTACATGTAAATGGAAAATAAAATAAATGTTTGTTGCTAAAAAAACAAAAAACAAAAAACACAAAGGCCCTAGATTCAGGAGGACCTAAGTTCAAAGCCGGCCTCATACATTTGACACTTACTAGCTGTGTGACCCTGGGCAAGTCACTTAACCCTCATTGCCCTGCAAAAACAAAAACAAAAAAAAGAAGCAAACAAAAGAAAAAACGATCAGAATACAACATTAGGCTACCTAATTAGGTCAATCTATTTCTAACTGGAGGAAGGATTAAGGACTCGCCAAGTGGGAGGGGAAGACCAAACAATTGCAATTCCCTGAAATCAGGAAAAAACGTGTCCCACTCCCAAGTGTCTGTGAACAATCAAAAGAACATGGAAACAATAACTGATTGATCAGTATGTGGCCAGTTTTCAGAAAAGATATGTAGCTTGCTTGAGAAATATAATCATGAGAAAACACCATACATTAATCCATGGATCTGACTGGATTTCTGGTCAGCATAACTTAGGTCCTTAAGTTAAGGGATTTAAACAACAGGTTGAAGTGTCCAGCTTTCCAGACACATAGGACTATGTTCAAACAATGCAATAAAGTTTTTTCTCAATGTCCACAATTGAATAAAGTTTTTTTCTCACAAGACAGAAGTTGGACTTGTTGAATACTAAAATATATTTTTGTGTCTACCTGTCTCCTACAAACAGATCAGAGAAATAATCTTTAATCTCTCCTACAAAATTAATAAACAGATCAAGAAATTAATAATATCTTATAATATATCCTACCAAAACCAGATCAGAGAAAGTAATCTCCTACTAACCAGATCAGAGAACATGATATCCATACCTCTCCTCCTACAAAACAGATCAGAGGACAGAAAAATATAATATCAATTTAATATTTTGTCCCAAGAAAAAATATATAACACAGGATCATGTGGAGACTCCCTGTCCTAAGAGGAGAGCTCAGAGACTCCCCACTTCTGAGGGTATATATGGGGTTTTTTTGTCCCCTGATTACAAGGCATTGTCAGCTATGATACAGATGCTATGATACAGATGCAAAGGCAGTTTAACAATTTCAGTTGTAACAAAAATGGAGGAAATACCAAAGCATCATGATAAGATTACAGGATTAAAAAAAAAGGAGTTTGGCAACTCTGGGATGCCCAGATGTTACCATAAGATTGGGACTTACTATCCTGAGGGAAAAGAAGTCACTAGTATGTGTCTTTTATCTGCTAGCTATCTGGGTTTCAGTTTGGAGTTAAGTTTGAAGGGCATTTTGATCTATAATCCAGAGTTTATAAAAAATACTTTTGGATAATAAGGTACGTCCATCAAATCCAGGTGATCCATATATTCATATTAACAGACTAGCCAAAATTGAATAGAAAGGAAACTGATATGGCTCCAGAATTGAGTCACAGGAATAGAGTCAGTAGGTCACTCAGTGCCCATAATTAACTACTTGCTATACTATTCCTCTCAATTCCTCAATAAATATGATCACGATGCTAAAAATTAATTATATTGGGGCAGCTAGGTGGCACAGTGGATAGAGCACCAGCCCTGGACTCAGGAGGACCTGAGTTCAAATCCAACATCAGACACTTGACACTTACTAGCTGTGTGACCCTGGGCAAGGTCACTTAACCCCAACTGCCTCACCAAAAAAAATTAATTATATATCTATATCTCTCCCATCCATTTCTCTGTCTCCATTCACATGATCACCACCCTAATTCAGGCTTTCATCATATCTTGCTTCAATTATTACAATAGCCTTTGTGATAAAATAATGGGATTTAGCAGATACTCAAAGGCCCACCTGGAGATTATTCTAAACTGATTGAAATTAAGTGAGAGTGATTGACTGCTGATTAGCCTACTTTCAAGTTAACTAGATGTAAACAACACCGGGCTAGCCCTTAAGAGGTATTGTTCTCAGAAACTAAAGACTTTGAACTTAACTAGAGATGACCTTCAAGTCCAGTGAACCAATGGATTTGTATGACACTAACAAATCAGCTTGAAGCAGTGTGTAAGGACCTCCTATGCTCTGGATCTATACAAAAGCTTCCACACTCAGTTTGAGGGGAATTCATGATTGAAGCAGGCTGTGGCAGAGGACTGAGGAAGAACCAGACCAGGCTGGAACTCTAGCTAGATAGGCCTTTTCTTAACTCCACATGAATACCTGTATGCTTTAATAAATGCTTATGCCAAAAGACTGGTGCTAAAGCTTCTGATTTAGAGCAACCACACATCTAGATTTTAAACATCACACTTCTAATTTGTCCCCTTATTCCACTCTCTACTCTCCTAAGCCATCCTTCACAAAGCTGCCAAAATGAACCTTCTTACAACAGCAGTCTGATTATATTATCTCTACTCAAGAATCTTCAGTGACTCCCTACTGCCTTTAGGATAAAATATAATTCTCCCATCTTGGCACTTTTACGGCCTTTTAAAAAATCCTATGGAGGGGGTGGGGGGGCACAGCTAGGTGATACAGTTGATAAAGCACCAGCCCTGGATTCAGGAAGACCTGCCTTCAAATCTGGCCTCATACACTTGATACTTACTAGCTGTGTGACCCTGGGCAAGTCACTTAACCCTCATTGCCCTGGGGAAAAAATTCTATGGGTCTCATTGAAGAGGTACAGGAGACCAGTCAGCAAAAGTCAAGATAGACAATAGTCAAGAATTGATCATTTATAGTCATTACTACCTTTTCCTCCGTTGCCCTCGTTGTCTCTGAAGACAGCAAACCCTACTACAATAATTAGCTCATTCGGAGCAGCTAGATGGCACAGTGGATAAAGCACCAGCCTTGGATTCAGGAGGACCTGAATTCAAATCCAGCCTCAGACACTTGGCACTTACTAGCTGTTGTGACCTGGGCAAGTCACTTAACCCCCATTGCCCTACCAAAAAAAATCTTAAAAAATAATAATCAGCTCATTTCAAGACTAGAGGCAATACAATTGGCCTCTTAGGTATGTATGGTTAATTCCTCTGCTGCTTAGGAAAGTCATTCTCAAAGTATGGTCTGAGAATCCTTTGAAAGAGTCTATGAATTTGAAACTATTTTCATAATAATACTAAGACATTCTAATTTGTAATATGGTAAAATATAGTAGATAGAATCTGCATAAACAGAAATTATTTGGGGAAGCCTCATAATTTTAAGAGTAGAAAGGGGTCTTGAGACCAAATGTTTGAGAGCCACTGCTAAAGATTTTATATTATAATCAAAACATTGAAATTACAATCACAATCACTGAGAGCTCCAGTTAAGAAAATTTCCTAAACTTTGAGTAGAAGTTCAGCTCTCCGTCTATATTTATATTTAACCCTGTGTAGCCCCAGGCCTCTTCACAATTGAAGCAAAATTAAGGTTACCTGAAACATCTAGATATGTGTCTGTTAACAGACAGACACTCAAAAAAGGACCTATTCTTGAAATTTCACTTAGTCCTGGGGGAGGAAGGGTCCAACATATGGGCCCAGGCCAAGTCTTCTGTTCTAAGATGGGCTGAACAACCTCCCTACTTTGCCATAGCTCAGCCTTCCTTTTTCTTTCTCCTTTGCCTGGTGCATCTGTGATACAAATCCTTTCTTAAATTTCTATTCCTTCTTCTCTCAGGCCATATCCTCAAATGGCTTCCAAATTGGTGCCCTATTTTATACAAAACCCACAGTGCATGGCCAAGTCTCCCTAGTCAATAACAACACACTTCTTCTGCAGCATCATTTTATTCCATCCAATGACTTTCAAGAATTTCTAGATTAACAAAGGATTTTCCACACCTAGCAAACCTTTTATTAACTATGGATTCAATTTGTTCATACCTACATACCACTGATTGACAGATTCAATCAAGGAATCCCTTTAAGATCAACTCTAACCACAGAACCATACCACTTCTCCTATTAAAACAAGAAGTATCCCAAATGTCTCAAAATCTCACAGTGTATGCAACCAGCTCCCAAAAGGAAGACAGAGTAACCTATAGTTCTGTCACCCTGGGTCTCTAGCTTATTCAACATATAGATAAAACGAAATCCCATGCCCTAGTGTAAGACACAAAATCATTAACTTCTGATTTTAAGAGCAGCCAAGTACTTCAAGGGATAGTTAATATCAAAGCAACTCTGCCTCATTTTGTTCATATGAAATAGCTCTGGACAGGATGG
Source organism: Dromiciops gliroides (assembly GCF_019393635.1). Taxonomy (NCBI): domain Eukaryota; kingdom Metazoa; phylum Chordata; class Mammalia; order Microbiotheria; family Microbiotheriidae; genus Dromiciops; species Dromiciops gliroides. The sequence continues at coordinate 27,640,003 of NC_057866.1, read as the reverse complement.
TAAAAGGTGAATAGTTCTGCTTTTTATTAAGTATGAAAGCCCCAATTGTTCCACCCAGCCTTCATGAGAGAGTAATTAACTATCAGAGGATTGCTCTAATGAGCAGCTGCAAGCCCTGCTGTTGCCTGGGGTAGCCTCTGAAAGGTTGGGATTCTGTCCTAGAAGTCATTGACATTCCCTTTCTTCAGCCTTACCTTTTGCTAGATCCCTTGGGTCATGCGTATTCCAATAATCCCACACTTCAAAAAGTGGTGATTTCTTCAGAGTGTCTTCTCTCTCTTCACATTCACATTACTACCCCTTCCATGCCTAAGCAGATGGATTAATGAGATGTCATGACTACACATACCAAAAAAATATCATCCCTTGGTAGCCAACCTACCAAGTCACTATCCTTTATGAATTTAGTTGAACTGGTCCTCAGATGATAACTTCGTCTATTACTGGGTCCTTATTCAAAGAGTTTCCAGCTGGAGAGCCCCTGCTTAGGGCTTACACTCAACTGGCATAGTCTCTGAGAACTCAAAGTCACTTCAGTGAGAGAATAAATAAATTCATTAATTAATTAATTAAAAACTATTATGTCCTACAAACTAAGCACTGTGTTTTGCACTGGAGATATAAATACAAGTAGTAAGAGCACTCCCACTCTCAAGAACTCTCAAGAATTCTAATAGCTACTACCTAATTTAGGGAAGTGGTAGTGAAGGGGGAATATTTTGAACAGGGAAGTCAGAAGGAATGTTGATTGGTCAATAGGGCAAATGATTCACATGACCTTGCTAGGAATGGTGGTGTTGATTTGATTACTGTTCTTAGAGCTAGAATCAGAAATCCATGGTGTGATTGGGGGAAGGAGATTGGAGAATAATCAGAATGGCATAGAAATAATCAGGAAATGATATAGTGGGTCTGAACTCTGGCAACATCAGGGGAATGTTCACCAATCAGAGCCCAGGGTCACAGGAATAAGAGCCCAGAGTCACAGGAATAAGAGCCCAATGTCTGGCCAGAGGAGGAAACTGGAGAGCAGATGACATGACATGGAGATGGTGAAGAAATTAAGGATGTTAGCAGAGCTGAGCCATATTTATACTTGGAAAATAAGGTCAATTGACAATTGATTTGTGCATGAGTGTATAGTAATTGAGGGCATGCACACACATGTTGAGAAAGGTAGATGGGAAATGGACTAAGCAATATGGGACTTAATGCTGGAACACCCTAAAGATAACATCACCATTGTTATTCTATGAAAACTTCATACTTTTAAAAATATGTAAATCCCTTTTGGGTCTTGGAGTCCCAAAGCCTCACTGGTATCTAGTTTAGGCTAACAGCAATAAAAAACTAGGGAGCACTGAGTTAGAAGATAGTGTTCATGTGTCTAGAGTCATAAATTTGAACAGCATACAAACCAGTTAATTTTATCCTGCTCAGAGGTTGCAGTCTGTATTCTTTAACCCCAGCCAGGCATCTCACCAATGATTCTCACTGAGCCTTGGTTAAAAAGTGTCTAGGGCAAGAACATGAGAATAGAGGAACACAAATTTATTGCCACTAGCAAAATAAGTCCAAATACAAGACCCGTTGGTGGTAGGTCGATGTCATTATCATTATCTCTACAGATCGTCATGATGCATAAGATTATTGTTATTGTTCAGTCATGTCCAATTCTTCATGACCCCATTTGGGGTTTTCTCAGCAAAAACACTGAAGTGGTTTGCCATTTCTTTTTCCAACTCATTTTACAGATGAGGAACTGAGGCAAACAGGGTTAAGTGATTTGCCCAGAGTCCCTCAGCTAGTAAGTCCCTAAGAATAGATTTGAAATCAGGAGGATGCATCTTCCTGATTTCCAGCCCAGTGCTCCATCCACTGTGCCAACTAGCTGCCCAAGCATATGATACCTTCACTATGGTCCTCCTCCAATATCACACTGTGGTCTGAAAGTTACCATGAATTGTCAAAGGCTGTACCAGAAGAGGGAAAACCCAGCAGGACCTAGCAAGATGAAAATGATCATACATAGAGAGCTAGAAAGGATTTTAGATGCCATCAAGTTCAAATCCCCCATTTTATAGATGGGGAAACTGAGGCTGGCAGAAGGAAAATTACTTGTCCAAGATCATACAGCTATTGAGTATCTGAAATGACATCTGAATTCAGGACAGTACTCTACCCACTATTCCCCACTGCCGATCAAGTTTTCAAGTAGAAGCCTCATATTGGAATGTGTGTCTTTCATCAAAAGACAAACCTAGGGGGCAACTAGGTGGCACATTAGATAGGACACTGGCCCTGGATTCAGGAGGACCTGAGTCCAAATCCAGCCTCAGACACATGACATTTACTGGCTGTGTGACCCTGGGCAAGTCACTTAACCCTCATTGCCTTGCAAAAAACCCAAAAACAAAAACAAACAAACAAAAAGACAAACCTAAATAAGTTCAGAGAGACTCATGATCAGAGATGCAGCCACCAAGCAATTATTATTTTTTTAGCCTGAGCAATTTTGAAATGGATGCTTTTTCCATCTGAATCAGTGATCAGTGACATGGAATAACAAATCCTTAAAGAACTGAAGACAAGGTAAAGCATATACACACCAAGCCTTCAGTTTTCTAAAATGGGGCTACTAACATTGACTAAAATCCAATCTGCTAATTATTTGTAATTTATAGGATTATAGATCCTGAGCTGGAAGAGATCTCAGAAAAATCTAGTTCAATCCCCTCATTTTGCAGATGAAGAAACCAAGGAGGTTAAATGATTTTACAAAGGTCACAGAGGTAGTAAGCATCAGAATCCAAATTTGAACATAGATCTTCTGATGCCAGGCTAGTAATATTTCCACTGTGCCCTCCCTACATAGAAGAGACTTCCTCTTCCATATGTGAGCATTATTCTTTCCCATTTACCACCATTACTGGAGGAACCTGGCTTTTCTGACTTGGCCTCAGTTTTTCAATTGGCCTGAAGTCTATACTCAAAAAGAGCAACTTCTTTGATTCTATTCCTCTAAAGACCCAAATAACAGGAGAACTTGGAATTGCTAGAGATTACTAATCAATGAATGAAATCCATACCCCCTCCCAAAAAGGCCAAAATAAACACCTTTGGTGTTGCTGGTCCCCACCACCACTGATCTCCATGTTGATGCAGCAAATTATGTCATCCAGGAAATAAAGGAGAAAGCTTGCCAGAGCCCTCTTGGTCCACCACAGACACATCTTTCTCATGGTAAGAGGATGCTTTTCTTGCCTCACTGAATATTATAACCAGCCTCTGAACTTCTCCTGGGTTAAGGATGGCCCCACTTCTCCATTCATTATAATCAGTTTTCTGTGCTTCCACAGGGGTGTCATAATTATCACCATAATAAAAAGTGGAATCATGTTATTATGAAAATAATAGCAAATAATAGAAATGGTTTCAGAGAAAGGAAACATCTAAGCAATTTTCCACCTTAAAAGAAAGCGTGGGTCAGGAAACAGCTAAGGTTAAACCAAGTATTGGGCACATCATAATTCAGCACCATGGCCAGCAAAAGAGGAACAATAAAACTGAAATATGAGACAGACAAAGAGATAAAAAAGGAGAAGAAAGAAAATGCTTAACTCTCAGGTTCCTCCAAAGGAATTTTTGACTGTCAGGGGTTTTACTCACCCTTTCATTCAGGGCTCTTTATCTTCCTCATGCCATAGATTCCTTCCTATAGAGGCTGTTCTTCCTCATACCTTGACAGGACCATTCATGTCTTCCAAAGAGTCCAAATCAGTTCCCTTTACTCTTATAGTAGTTCCCCATCAATTATGCAATCACTTTCTCTAGAAATCACCTGGGTAAGGGTTGACCACCAATGCGGGAGGGCAATACAAGGAGTGAAGAGACCCAGAAAAGGCATGGAGCCTAAATGCCCAGGAAGACAGCAAGTGAGTCATTTTTTTTGCAGTCATGAGAAAGCCTAAAACATTTCCATTTTGCTAAAACAACACATGGGTTAACAAGCCTAGAGAATTGAAGCTATTTTGGACTCTGGGCTCCTCATGAGGTGACATAAGGACAGAGCCCTGGGAAATGGTGCAGAAAAATAGTGAGATGAGTGTGTGATGCATAAGTGAAGTAAAATAGACCACATAGGATAAGAATTTGTATTAACAACATGAGCAGGAAGGAGCAATGAATATGAGCTCCTTGAAAGAAGGGATTGGGGCACATCCAAAGTACCGAAAGTTCCAGATCTCTAAGAATCAAGGTCAAACTTGCAACATTCTTTTATATTGCTGGTCTCTGAGACAAATGTGTAATTGTAACTGGCATTGAAATAAGACTTTTGGAGTTTACAAAATACTTTATGTACATTATTTCATTTCATCCTCATAACACTGAAGTTACTACTATTCATATCATTATCTTTATCATCATCATTCCCATTTCACAGAAGAGGAAAGTAAGTTTAAGGGCATGTCCATGATCATACTTAATAAGTATAAGACAGGACTCAAAACCGAGTTTCCTAATGTCAAATCCATTAGTCCATCCAGTGGACCACACTGCCTTTCAAGGTCCACATGTTATCTATAAATAGAGGAGACGTCATCGACATCATCGCCCATCGAGTCCATGTCCAATTCTTCATGACTCTGTGGACCATTAAAAGGCTAAAAGTATCTATGAGTTTTCTTGGCAAAGATGCTGAAGTAGTTTGCCATTTCCTTCTCTGGTGGATTAAGGCAAACAGAGGTAAAGTGACTTGCCCATGTGCTGATTTTACACTAGACTCTATGATGACCACACTGATTTCTTAACTCTTCTGAATTGTCTTCTCTTAGAATTTCATTATGTTTAAAGATGCACTATCTAAATACTATGAACTTTTATGGGGCAAGGTGGCAAGAAATGGTGCACTCTGACATTCTGGTGAATATTTTTTTGGTAATTTCCTTGAAAAATCCTATTTAGGATGGCAAAAAAATAATCCTTATTACTTTAGTGGTGACTAAATCCTATGTCATAGTTCAATCCCTCATAGTAACACTCATACAGTGAAATTATCCAATCAGGTATTTTAGATGCAAAAGAGAAACCATTAAAGCATTTTTCCTAGAGCTCTTTGCCTTTTCCCGTTTTTACTACATTGCATTATATCTTGTATTTATACTTTTTTCATGTATGTGCCACATCCATCCCTTTGAATAGTAAGATACTTGAAAGGCACAGACTGTGTCATTTTTACTGTCTGTATACCTAGAATAGAGAATGCACTTAATAAATGTTTCTCATATTGACTTTAATATAAGAATTAAAACCCAAATTAATTGGTTCAAGAGGAGAAAAAAAGTTCTATCAACATTTTCTAAAAGATGGCATTGTACATAATGCAATAAATATATTAGTAACTTGTCTGTGCACTTATTCATAGACTTAATCACCATAAAATTAAAGGAATATGCCCTGAAAACAAGAAGGACAAGATAAGGGGACCTAAGAGGTCTTTTGCATCATCTCTAATTTCTGTTACTCTATGCATTTTTTGAATGCGGGGGGGGGGGGGGCTCCTATTAACACTTCTGAATAAAGATCATTTGGCTCTCATGACAATGTAAAATTAGCTGGGTTTGACTGGAAGATGCCAACAGTTAATGCTATTAGCCCACAGAAGCAATCGTATGTCTTGATTCTAAAATCAGCTAAGACAAAAAGTTCCGTTAAGGGGCTTTTGTTGCCTGCAGTTCAATAACTGAACAGAAGGAAGAGATTTATCAGAAAGCTTCCTTTATGGAAATTTGTCTTCTCTGACAGACTGCTGGAAAACTCACATATTCTAAGATGGTCTTTCCTCTGCTTCCTTCAAAACACAACTGAGGTCCTCCTTCTAAATCAAGGGTCTTAATCTTTATTGTGTCATAGATGTCTCTAACATCCGGTGAATCCTGCAGGACTTCAGATCATAATAATGTTTTATATGCATAAAACAAAACACAAGATTAAAAAGTAAATCAATTATATTGAAAATAGTTATCAAAGTATTTTAAAAGGCAAGTTCATGTACCCCATGTTAAAATTCCTAGGAGAGAGAGACAGAAAGAGAAGAGGAGAGGGAGGGGAGGGAGGAGAGAGAGAGGAGAGGGAGGGAAGGAGGAAGGAGATTGGTATGGAGGGAGGGAAGGAGAGAGAGAGTGGAGGATTTCTTGAGAATTTACTCTGGGCCAGATACCAAGTTCTGTGAATACAAATATAAGCAAGAGAATCCCTAAGATCTTATACATTAATGGGGAGAAAGACAACGTATAAGAGGCACTGGAAAAGGAGGGGGAGGATGGGTACATGGGACAATAGAGAGGAGAGAGGAGGAGGTGATGTAGGGACCCAGGGATGAAGCACAAGTTTCCATTCAGATGGAGACAGTTGGACAACGGGGCCAGTGTAGAGAGACTTTAAGAAGTGACAGGAACTATGACTCCTACATGAGGTCTTTACTAATATCCCATCTCCAGCCCAATTATTAATGCTGTCTCTCCTGTGGTTTTAAAATTGGATCCAGACTTGTGATTCTATTCATATGAGTACCTCCCAGTATTTCCTCCATTAGTGCAGATGGTCAACTCTGGGTGCAATCGTAATTTAGTAGATATCAGAAGGAATTAAGAGCTTTAGTGACATGGATACACACATTAGTATTGTCAGAGAAAAGAACTTGAGATCAAATCTTCCCAACTCCTCAGCTGTCCCTCTATCCATCTCACAATGCTATCTCTCTCACTTGAGATAACTTTATTATCACTTTTATATACTTTTGCATTTGCTTATCTCTGAATGCATTATGTATCTTCCATTGAAAGTTTAAGTTCCTTGAAGCCATGACCTATTTTATTAATGTTTTTTATGCCCACCACCAAGCACAGTGCCTGGCACACGGTAAGTAATTAATAAATATTTCCTGAATTTGTTTAATTTTTTCCCAGTTTCCATTCCCCAACTGGAGCCTTATTGCTGATTTTAGAAAAGAGATGGCATTGGGCCAGCCCTTGTGACAATTTGGATCAGTTATTAGCAGAAAATAACTGTGTGTGCAGGAGTGTAACACTCAAATTAGTTGTCTATTAGAAAAAGATAAAGAGTCAAATCAAACACTATATGTATGCATTCCACTCTTCTGCAAATATTTATTGATGCGTACAAACTATTAACACTGAAGGAGGGAATTAAAACAAGACCCAAAAGCTGCTTTGGATCAAGTCAAACATCAGATATTAATCTCCTACTAATCCCAAAAGAAATATTAACTTGCTCTTTGATGATAACATTTTTCCTGAAGAAGGGTTTATTCTCATTATCCTCACTACTTCCCCCTCCCACACCTAGCATCTCCCCCTCCAGACAAGAAGTATTCATTGTGCCACCGTTTGCAAAATAAGTTTTGAACATTTGAGCAATCTGTTAATGAAATGGCACATTAAGTCACTGAGTGAGACCAGAGCTAAAGGAGGCTGGGAGAACACCCCATGATCTCATCCCAGCTGTACGCACTGGCAGGGGCCATTAAGGGACAGGAAATGAACAGACAGAGCCTCGAGTCTCTGACCTAATGAAATGCACACATATATCACCACCATTTGGTCCCAGGAATATAATTAGAGATTATACCTATATATTTTCCCTTGTGGATGAAATAGTACCCTCCATTCTGATTTGAAAACACTCCTACCCCTATGGAGCCTGAGACCTCTCTCTTGTCTCAGGGAATGGATTAATCAATTAATCAATCAATGAAACAGTATATATTATTTAGAAAATGAACTTTCAAGTTCCAATTTCTGCCTTTCCCCTATACCTACTCCTCTCTATCCCCCTATAGATCCACCTTCCTTCCATTGACTGGGCTTACTAAAAGCAGTTGTAGTTTTCAAGAAAGAATTCTAAACATTTGGAACTTGGTATCCACTGATAATGCACCATTTATTTTTTAATCCAGGCTACAAAACCTGGTAGATGAAGCATGACAAAACATAAAGAATTTTGACTTAGTGTCAACAAAACCTGGATTCAAATCCTGCCTTTGGCACTTACTGTGTGACCATAGGCAAGTCACTTAGCTTCTCTATGTTTGAGGCAACTCCCTAGGACAAATCCACTAAGGCATAGATGAGTCATTTCTTTGTTGCTTAACCTGAAGTTCCTAGGATGCCCTCCCTCCTCATTTCTGACTCTTAGAATCCCTAGTTACCTCTAAAGCTCATCACAAACACTACTCACATGATTTTAATGCCCTCCCCCCCCAAAGTTTATTTTTGTGTATATATTTAGTAATGCTTACAGTGTATGTATCTTCCAATAGAATGTAAGCTCCCTGTAGGCATAAACTATTTCCTTATTGTCTTTTGTATCTGCATGACACAGTGGCACAGTACCTGGCATGTAGAAGACATAATTAAGTTGTTGATTGATTGATGAGAGACTGTTGAAATCACCAATCCTTTCCTAAGTTCAGTGATTTTTTTTCAGTATAGTTTCTAATTTGCTTTCCAAAATGGTTGAGCTAATTAAAGGCTCCACCAATAAGGCATCAGCATAGCTGCCTTCTTCTTGTACGCTTCTCCAAAAATTGTCATTTTCCATTTTTGTCATCATTGCCAATCTGGTAGGTATGAGATAGAATATTCATTCTAACCCTAACATTCTTCCTGAAACAAAGGAATGTGTTTGGGACATCAATATTCTTCTGGTGATTTCACTTACATGCAAAGCAGTGGATACTGTGGCCTATAAGAATTAAAGTTGTGACACACCCAAAGGTGTATGATCAGTGCAAACAGACTAAAGCATGTGTCCAGTGAAGAGAAACAGCATAGGGGATATTATCAAAGAGTGTTTATGACAGGAAAAGGAGATAGGCCAGTGTGACCATCGTGATTTTTTGAAATTTATTGTAGTTATAAATGATAGGACTTAGTTTAGAGGGACAGAGCCAAGATGGTGGAGAGAAGCCAGGAAGTTGCCTGAGCTCCCCATGTTTCCCTCAAAAACAACACTAAATCAAGCCTCTAAAGGGATTCTGGAACTAAAGAGACTACAAAAATACAGAGAGACAGAATCTTCTTACTTGAGACAATTTAGACTTCAGGAAAGGTCTGTCTCACTTGGGTGAAAGGGGAGGGTGGGTCAGCACAGGTCAGCACAGGAGCAGCTTGGCACAGCTGAGAGTGGTAAAGCTGAGAGCAACAAGAAGCTTGCAACAGTGACCCCAGTGCCCCAGGAGCAAACTTCAACTTTATAAGTTTAAAATAAGCTACAATCAGGGGCAGTACATTTAATGTATCAAAATGGATAAATCTTGGGGGCTGCTAGGTGCACAGTGGATAGAGCACCGGCCCTGGATTTCAGAGGGACCTGAGTTCAAATCCAGCCTCAGGCAGTTGACACTGACTAGTTGTGTGACCCTGGACAAGTCACTTAACTCTCATTGCCCCACAAAAAAAAGAGTGTTCTTCCTATACTTGATGACAATTTCTGTCCCAACCAAGCCCACCTTGAACATATAAGACTTCTCCCTTCAGATCCCAATCTGAGGGTGCACTCCCACCAATGTCTTGCCACTGTACATATCTCCCTCATGTGAATGACAAAGGCTGCCCTAGTATGTATGTATGTTGCTTTTATTTTGACTGCTTGTTGTGCTTCACAGTAATAAAGGCCATGCTTTTACTAACTTTACAAGCGCTGATTTCTGTAAATCTTCAAACACAGGTCCTTCCTCTAACCCAGACTGTGAGACCAATACAGCAACTGGGAAATTTTTTCATTGCCATTATCTTCAGATTTTGAATTTTTAGTTTAGTTGAAATCATTAAGAATTAATCATTTCTGGGGCGGCTAGGTGGTGCAGTGGATAAAGCACCGGCCCTGGATTCAAGAGTACCTGAGTTCAAATCTGGCCTCAGACACTTGACACTTACTAGCTGTGTGACCCTGGGCAAGTCACTTAACCCTCATTGCCCCACAAAAAAAAGAATTAATCATTCCCTTCCACAGTATAGTCTACTGTTGCATACAGAACATGTATAGGCAGAAAATCAGAGAAAACAGCATGGCATAGTGAATAAAACAATAAATTTGGAGTCAGAGAACCTGAGTTTTGATTCCTGGCTCTGCCATTTTAATCAGTATGACCTTGATCAAGTCGCTTAGGCTTGCTGGGCCTGACTTCTCTCATCTGTAAAATAAGAGCTTTGGACTTAACTTCTGAAGTCCCTTCTAGCTCAATTCTATGATCCTAGGAACCATGGTGTTTCAGAACCATGGACAGTTTCTTCTCATTGCTTTGATATTTTCCTTGGACTACATAATTCTTAACAGACACCATATAAACTCCATAATAAAGACGAAGACAAAAATGTCTGCCTTGTTGGGTATTGTATGAGCAGAAGGATAATTAGACTGTTGCGTGAGGACTGTTAAAGAAAAAAGGCCACAGTTTTGAACATAGTATACTAAAGTCCTGGATACTTAGCCTCTCTTGAAAAGCTGCCCAACTGAAAGATCTGTATTGAAGTAGACATTCTCTCTTGCCAGAACAAAGTGATTTCCCCTCATTGTTAATGCCAAGGGTATGGATCATTTGTTTGAGTTTCCATTAACCAAGCTCCTAAAGTATTCAAGATTTTAAATGTTTAAGATTCAAAGAAAGAGGAATGTTTGATCTACTGCTGTCTTGTCCTTCAGATCCAATGGCATATGAATACATTCTTTTCAAATGCATGTCCCCAAAATGAAACCATGCAAGTTTCTTATCATTATGCTCCCTGAGGAGCCCATAGGCTATTCACTCCTTCATTCAGCAAACATTTCCTGAGAGCTTTATGCTAGGTAAGTAACAATTTCCATGGCACCTTGTGATTATGGTACTTTTGTGCAAGATCTGTTGTTATAATCCACAGCATGAGACTGAGTCTCTTCAAAGAAGGTGGACACATACTGAGCCATATTCCTGTCATCCACTTCCATTATACAAAAAAGTGAAGGGAATTGTTACAAGGGAACAAAGAAAGTAACTTGGGTTTTCAATTAGATTCAACAAGCATTTTTGGATCAGTTCCTATGTCCACATCGACTAAATAAAGCCTCTGCCTTGTGCCTCCTCACGATATGGAGGGAATCCTTGGTCTTGGAAGATTCTGCTGAAGGAGCTCATGCTATGTCAAGTCCAAATGAGATGGAGTCTTCAAAGGCAGGTCCAGAGACAGTCTGTTGTCTGAAGAATAGCCTCAGTAAGTTCTGATAGAGTCATCACCATGGTTGACCACTGAGTGATGAAGATTTTGTCCACAGCTAACTCTTAAGGACGATCACATAATAAGAAATTGCAAACTTCACCAATAGGGGAGTACTCAAACTGACATATGCTTCAGTCATTAAAGAACAAGTACTAGCCATTGGAGGTGGGGGAATGGATATACAGAGGGTATATTTTTTTGTTGACCTGAACTATTCCACTGCATAAACTTTGCAATATTTTCACCTAATCCTAAATTACTGGGTCCTCATCAAAGCATTTTTCAAGTTTAAATTTTGTCAGACATCCAGTTATATCATTCTATCACCAAAACACAGAAAAACAGGGAGGAGGGAAATCTCAATGGTCATTTTACCAAAATGATAACGTGGTAATAATAGGCATATTATCATTGATAGCCTATAATATAAAAAGTGACCTCAAAGACCACAACCAGGAAATGTATGATTAGAAAAATAGATGAGTCAGTCTCAAAGTGAATATTAGGAACCACAGATAAACAGGCTGACTGCAACAATGGTACCCAAGAAATGTTAAAAAGCCCTAGGCTATGGGTTTCTTTACCTTTTTATGTCATAGACTCCTTTGGTAGTCTGGTAAAGCATACGGACCCCTTCCCAGAGCTTGTTCTTCAATTCATTAAATAAAATGCATAGTAAAACCAATTATATTAAAATACCATAATCAAAATATTTTTTTCCAAAACAATTTCTAATTACCCCAGATTAGAAACCCCTGATCATGAGGAAGACCTCCATCTATGTCGTTTAGATCATATATGAAAGATTTTAGGGATGTGGGAAAATATGTTGGAAATTGCTTCAAATCACTCATAATAAGAAAAATGTTAAGTTTTTTAAACACCTGATTTTTACCTCAGATCCATAAGATTTGTAAAGATGGTAAAAGAGGGAAACAGTCAGTGTCAGAGTAGCTATGGGAAGACTAGAACATTAATACACTGTTAGTAGAGCTGTGAATTGGCCCAACCATTTAAAAAAAAGAAGTCATTAAATGTTCATGCCTTTTGAACCAGTGTTTCCACCCAGTGGACAGGTCCCCCCAAGGAGGTCAGAGAGCCTATGTACTGTAGATGGAAAAATAAACTAAAATGAAATGAAACAATCTCTGACTTCAAAGAGTTTTCATCAGAATAGAGGAGATGCTTCATAACCTAGCCCCCTCCTACCCTTTTTAGTCTTCTTACACCTCACTCCCCAATACACACTCTTCAATCCAGGACCCTGACCTTCTTCCTGCAACGTAAACTAGTACACTCCATTTCTCACCTCAGGCAATTCTCTCTGACTGTTCCCCATGCCTGCAATGCTATTCCTCCTCTGTTTCTGACTCCTGACCTCCCTGGTTTCTTTTAAATCCCAACTAAAACCAACGTTCTACTAGCAGCTTTCCCCAGCCCCTCTTATTTCTAGTCCCTTCCTTTTATTAACTATTTCCAATTTTTCCATATAAAACTGGCTATGTATATGTTTGTTTGCAGGTTGTCTACATCATTTGAAAGTTCCCTGGAGGCAGGGACTGTCTTTTGCCTCTTTTTGTATCCCCAGCATTTTCGTACAGTTTCTGACATATAGCAGGTGCTTAATAAAAGTTTATTGCTTAATTGATTGAAATATAATGGTGCAGTAAATAGAACACCAGGCCTGGAATTAGAAAGAGTTGAGTTCAAATGTAGCCTCAGTCACTTACTTAGCTGTGTGACCCTGAGCAAGGCATTAAATCTGTTTGTCTCTGTTTCCTCATCTGTAAAACTGGGATAATAATAGGGTTGTTGTGAGGATCAAATGAGATTAATAATTATAAAGCACATAGGGCAGTGTCTAGCACATACTATATAAATGTTAGCTATTATTATGCAGGTATATATGAAATACATACAAGGCAATTTGGAGGGACATATGAAAATAATGGAATCTTATTATACCATAAGATATTATGAAAATGAAAAATTCAGAGAAGTAGAGGGAGAGATATAAACTGAAAAAGAATGAAAAAGACAGAACCAGGCAAACATTATTCACCATAACTACAATCATGAGCAAAACACATCAGTAAAAGACAACCAAATTCTAATTAATTGTAATTAGACATTTTGATCCAGGAGAACAAATAACGAAACATGATTACCTCCTCTTGAGAAAGAGAAAGATAGGGGATTGTGGGAACAGAATATAGAATACTCCATCACTTCCAATCACTGTATTGATCAGGGTTTTTTTTAACCATTTTTCATTGTCACAAGACAGAGTTTAATGGAGCATTGTATACCAGGGAATTATTGTGGTTTAAAACAAAAAGGTGTGTTATGGTGTATGGGATCATGAAGAATCAGATGTAAATGAGTGAACGACAACACAAAAGGGATCAATAAAATCCACTGGTGAACTCATGGGTCCATCAAACTATCTACCATCAAAAAAGACTACTTATAAAGTTAGCCAGAAAAAGTTAGGTGGAAGAGAATTTTGTTTTATCCTATACAAGGATACAAAGAGGTTAGTATCAGACTGAAATTAAATAAATCTCACTCCTACTTAACAGCATCACTTTCTAGTCCTGCTCATTTGTAGTTTCAGGGACCCCTATCCAACATGCCTAAGAATGCACCAATGAGCTTAAGGGTTCAGCATTGAACTAGCATCAAATATCTACTTGATGCTACAAGTATATACTGCACCTGTTTGCAACAGGGAATTCATTTCCATTCTAGGCAGAAAAAACTACCCCTAATCCCTGACTTCAACTTGTTTGGATGCCTTTCCTAAGAGCCAAATCACTTTCTGGTTCAAGTTTGCCGGGAGCCTTATTCAGCTAGTATTCAGTTGGTAAAGATTAAGAAACATTTTCAAACAGGTGCCAGGAAATGACTTAATGGCATTTGCTTTTCAGTCCTCTAAAAGTAATCCCAGGGTCTCAGATTTCTCCAACTGCTGTGATTGATGTGGGGCTTCATAGAATGTTAAACCCTCAAGAGACCTTGGAGATCTAGGGTTATTTTAATTTAATCCTTGTCATACACTCTCTATTCTAGACAAACAGGCCTGCTATCTGTTCCCATTCCTGATATTCCATCTCCCACTTCCACATCTTTGCACAGCTTGTCCCCCCGTTTCTGAAATACATACCCTCCTGACCTCTACCTCTTGGATTCCCTAATTTGTTTCATGACACATTCCATGTACTATCTCCTATATGAGACCTTTCCTGATCCCCTAGTTGTTCATTCCGTCTCCTTGAATTTGCTTTGCCCATACCTTGTTTTCACTTATCTGTATATGTGATACCTCCTTCCCATGGGAAAGAAGTTCTTTAAAAGACAGAAAGGGTTTGTCTTGGGCACAGTAGACCCTTAATCAATGTTTTTTCAGTTGACTGGAAGTTCCGAGGTGATCAGACAAGATCTCCTGGATAATAACTGAACTGAGGAGAGGGGAACTGTGAACAGGTAAGTTATAAATAATGCACACACAGTTCAAGTCAGTTTAACAAACATTTATTAAGTAACTACTTTGTGCAAGCCCCTGTGCTAGGTCCTGGAGATAAGAAGAAACAAGACTGATCTTGCCCTCCAGGAGCACCCATTCTACTCAAAGGATACAATGTAAATAATATATATATACAATGTTGAAGTACATAGGAAAGATATAAAAAGTAATACAATGTAATTTCAAAAGAGCTTGCAGGCTCACCAGTATGTAAATCAGCATGCAAATGACTTAGTACCATTGCCATCAGAGTTCCCAGAGTTATTCATTTCTAATATTTACTAGTAGCACTGATTTCACAGGTTCATTTGATATCTTTTAAAGAAAGCATTAATCACATATTGTCAGCAATTCAGAAGGCAAAACAAGTCCTTCTAGTTCTATTTTATATCACCAGGAGACTTCTGTCTCAATAAGGCTCCTTGCATAATGTACTTGGCTAATAGCAGGCCCATTCTGTTCATGTGTATTAAGGATAGATTGAGTTGAGCAATACAAATAAATACTCAGAATGATAATCACCGCGAATTGAAATATGCATTCAGTAACTCGAATAATAATGAATTTGACTAGGGCTGGAGGTGGAGGGAATCAGCTGAAGAGGGCCAGGGTGCAGACAATTGAAGGGGAATCCACATATCAAGATAAGACTAAGGAAATGGATTCCTCTTGGTCACCAAGTGGCCCTCCATTCTCTGATGCCTCATCAGTGCAGGGAGGTGACTGTGGGTTCTTAGAGATGGTGCCAGGAGAACACAAGCTCTTGGTGACTCTATGCACTAAAAGAGTTTTGAGCATGGGCCCAACTGATGGACCACAGGCCATCCGAAGACCAATCTGAATATATTCAGAGAGGTTCCTCACCAGATGCCCTTCGGGGAGGGAAATGGATCCCCCCCACCAAACCACTACAAAGCATGACCTCAAGCCTACCTATTAATTCTATTTAACAGGAAGGCTTGTCATCCAGTGGGGAAAGGACTGGATTATGTGACTACAGACAAGACCCAGAATGAAGAATTGCCAAAGGTCAGCCAAAAGGACCCCCAATGCATTATTAGGAAATGTTTTCTTATACAGAGGAAAAATCAGCCTCTTGGTCACTTTCACTCATTACTCCTAGTTTTTCCTTCCTGGATCAAGAAAAATAAGCCTCATCTCTCTTTCACAAGGTAGCCCTTTAGATACCCAAAGATGGAAAACATCCTTCCTGTAGAAAATGGGTAGTTGTCTCCTCTCAATGTGAGTATAATGGTCAGTCATACTCCTCCTGACCCGTTTGTAGGACAAAGGTCTCAGATCCCCTCCTCCCCCTCAGGTTAACAAAATCACATGGTTCAAGGAGCCCTGGTCTCAATAAGGTCTGCTCCTGATGTGTGTCCATATAAGGAAATATAAGGTCCACTCCTGAGTTATGCCCATACAAGGAAAAGGGGTGGGAATACTGCATTCAGATTAGCTAGTTTTTGTGCATAGATTGTAACCCTTGAGTAATGGGACCAGTGAGGAAAAAGGCGAGGGTCCATTCGCATTAGGGACTAGGGTATAAAACAGGGCCTGCGAACCCCTTTTTGAGGCACCCACTAGCTGCACACTAGGGTGCCTCCTTCTCATGAGAAGGAAATAAAGAACCTTTGCCACATTGCTGTTGAGTTCCTGAGAATTGTTGAGAAGAGGATGGTTTTTTCCGTCACACTTCCCCACCTCCTCCAGCCTTCTCTTCTCCAGGCTGAACACCTCCAGTTCCTATGGTCAGTCCTTCTGGAAGTGGTTCAGTTTGTCAGTCTCCTTCCTCAGGGCTCCCACTAAGCCTGATTTGGAATTGACTCACTGTGGCAGAGAGGAGATTTTTGGAGATCATGTCAAAGTGCTCAGTGTCAGTATCAGCCTCATCCCCCTATAGGTTCTTAGTGTTTCTGGGTATTATAGGTCCTTTTGGTGATCTGCTATTTCTAAGAACCCTTTCTCCAAATTGTGATTTTAAAAGTATGAAATAAAATGTGGGGATTACAAAGGAAAGCAATTATGAATTATAGTTATCAAAATTTTTTTAAACAAGTCCACAGACCCCAAGTTAAGAACGTGTGACATAGAATGTGAGCTACTTAAGAGCCAGGACTATTTCATTTTTTGTTTGTGTGTGAGAGCCATGGTAGGTATTTAATAAATGGGCACTGGGTTGTTTTTTAAATGGCTATGAGCACAAAGCTCAGTAAAGTGCACTTAAGAGCTCTTCTTAACCCTTTGCCTTAGCAAAGGCATCTGGAAAGCTAGTGATCAGAGTCCAGATGCTCTTTGCAGTAAGATGAGGCTTGTATCAAAACAATGACCTAGAAAAACATTAAATTTAAAAAAAGACTCCATATCCCAACCATGTTCCCTTGGGCAAGTCACTTCTTAGCCTTTCTGACCCTCAGTTTCCTCATGTGTAAAACAAGGGCTTTATAAGCTCAAGCCCACCTTTCCAGGCTTACTACACATTACTTCTTTTCATACACACACTATAATTGCAGCTAAAGTGGCCTGCATACAACACCACGTCTCCCATCTCCATGCCTTTGCATTGGCTGTCTCCCATGCCTGGAAAGCATTCCATCCTCACTTTTGTCTCTAGGAATCTCTAGTTTCATTCAAAGCTCAGTTCAAGGACAACATCCTAATGGAACTTATTCTTTTTATCCCCATTGCTATCCCCACTGTCCACCAGCCCAAAAATTTAATTTATTTTGTATTTACTTACCTTCAAATCTGTTATTTCCCCCTTAATAGAATAAAATCTTCTTGAAAGCAGGAATTATTTCATTTTTTTGTCCTTACACAGTGAGTGGCACAAGTTTTTGTTGTTGTTATTGTTCAATTGAAGAGTCATGTCTGACTCTTTCAACTCCATTTCGGGTTTTCTTAGCAAAGATACTGGAGTGCTTTGTCATTTCCTCCTCTAGTTCATTTTACAGGTGAGAAGACTGAGGCAAAGAGAGGCCAGATTTGAACTCAGGTCTTCCTGACTCCAGACCCAGTGCTCTATGCACTGTGCCCCATAACAGTCCTGGATACTTAATAAATATTTATCAAATTAACTAATTGATTAATTATATTTTCACTAGCAACCTTACAGGGTTATTGAAGAAGTTAAAAAAAATAATTCCTGCTGTGCTTTGTAAATCCTAAATCCTATATAATTCCATGATTGTGCCTTTCTTTTTTTTGTTTTTGGGGTGTGTGTCTGTGTCTGTGTCTGTGTCTGTGTGTCTGTGTCTGTGTCTGTGTGTCTGTGTGTCTGTGTGTGTCTATGTCTGTGTGTCAAATGGGGTTAAGTGACTTGCACAGGGTCACACAGCTAGTAAGTGTCAAGTGTCTGAGGTCAGATTTGAACTCAGGTCCTCCTGACACCAGGGCCGGTGCTCTATCCACTGTGTCACCTAACTACCCCCAATTGTGCCTTTCTTTGTACCCCCAGAGCTTAGCTCAGTACCAAGTACATAGTAGGCACTTAATATTACTTGTTGACTAATTAAATCTTAGCTATTAAAAGTGATTCACTTTTAAGCTACATCCTCCCTTTCCTAGGAAACTCCTGTGAGATTCCAGGGCACTATATGACCTTGGGGTAGCCAGACCTGGGCCCATAGGGAAGCCAGATGCCCTTCAAGCTATGGGCTTTCCAAAAGCATAAGCAATGTTCAAGGCCATGGCCAGTCTACAACAGGTCTACTCTGAGCACATCATCTGTGTCCTAATGGACTGTCAGCCTGATTTACAGGGGCAGCTGTGATGCATGTTGATGATTTCAATCCAAAAATAACAAGGCCCCAGTGAAAGGAAGGTGGCATCTGGCCAGACAGACTTGTCATTTGGGACTGGCAAGGCCACCAAGGCCCAATTCTGGGTCAAGAAAGAATGGTCCTGGCAGTCCCTCCACAATTTAGCAACTGATCATTCATTTTTTTTTTTTGTATCCTTTTAAGGTATTTGTGCAATACTATCTTTAAGCCAAGATCTCTCTCCTCCATTCCATTGTACGTGTCAGGATCCATGTTTTTCAGGTAAGCTAACTGTGGCATAGAATGGTTAAGAAATTGTCCTAAATCACACAGCAATTAGGCCTCACCTCAATCTAGTCTTTGAAGAAAACTTTCCCCCTTGACTCCCCACTCAGCTATTCACTCCCAATGGAGCTTCTCAACAACCCTGTAAGCTAGGTTATTGTTATTCACTCCTTTCTGTCTTGTCTGACTCTTCATGACCCCATTTGGGGTTTTCTTGGCAAAGATATTGTAGTGGTTTGCCATTTCCTAGACCATTGTACAGATGAGGAAACTGAGGCAAATAGGGCAAAGTGACTTGCCACAGGTCACACAGCTAGTAAGTGTCTGAGGTCAGATTTGAACTCAGGAAAATGAGTATTCCTGACCCCAGGCCTTTTGCTCTATCCACTTTGCCATCAATTTCTGCTTTCAAGAAGATTCCATTCTATTAAGAGATGCAAAGTGACTTGCACAAGGTCATGCAGCTAATAAGTATCTGAGATCAGATTTGAATTCAGCTAAATGATTCTTCCTGGATTCCAAACCTGGTGCTCTATCCATTGGAAATAAAAGCGTGGAAAGTTAAAGTAATTTGCCCTTGTTGATTAAGAATTTTTTTTCATGTAGTAGAGCCTCCATAACTTCCTTTGATATTGCAGTCGATTACATCATAGCTTTGGTTCTAAAAGTTGTTTCAAAGTCTAATCTGAGTCTCTGTTTTGTCATGAGAGAATAATAAAAGCTAGCACTTATTAACACTACAAGATTTGCAAAGTAGTTTACAAATATTATCCCATTTGATTCTCACAACAGTCCTAGGAAGCATGTGCTGTTATCATCCCCATTTTAAAAATGATAAAACTGAGGCAGACAGAAGTTAAGTTACTTGCCCAGGATCACACAGCTAGTAAATGTCTTTGGCCAGATTTGAACTCAGATCTTCCTGAGTTAGAGGCAGTTTATTCACAGAGCTAAGGTGGTAAAGTAAGAAGTAGGACTGAGAGAAGGGATTGTTGGAATACAGAGTTAGTGAGATATAATAGGAAATGCTAGTATCTGGCTTTGCTTTATAAGGTCCAATGTCACCTCTAGTCTCCAAAAAGGAAGCATCCACAGGCAGACACACTGGACAAGTTACATTCTGCCAAACTCCTGCTATTCTCTGGGATCCCTTCAGTGTCTAAAAGGAAGCAATTAACTGGCTTTCATCAGATTTCACCTACTGAAGACAGGCATCTCTCCAGGGCTGACCTCTGCACCTCAGCCAAGAAAAGTGACTTTCCCTGTAGTTCAGCTGTACTTCCAACAGAAGTGTGGAATCCACTTATTTGGCCCGCAAGAAAGATCCAATTCAAGTTAATGCCCTGCGGGGTTTTCTCATATCCAGACTAATTTCCCTTCTCCTTGGTTTGCATGCCAGCCACTGCTGGGAATTATCTACAGACCTAGCAGTGCATTCTGGGAATTGGTATAAAAGGACGAAACTGTGAATTGCACTTGACTTAAATCTCCATCGGCAGCCCGACAAGAGAAGGAAGTTTGATTTGACGGCAGCAGGGCTTCCCAAAGCCATTTGTTAAAGCAATTTATTTCTGCCTTATAAATTGCAATTAAAATGGGGCCATTGAGGCCAACATAAACCTTCAGTTTCAAATACTTTTAAAGGCTCCAGAATGCACAGAAACTATACTCAATTGCCTCTGTTTCTTTAGAAAATGAATAGTTCAGGATCCCTTGGACTATGTTATGAGAGGCTACTGGGTAAAGTGAATGAATAAATGAATGAATGAATGAATGAAATTAACAAAAAGGTATTTATTAAGCAGCAACTATATGGCAAACACTGTGCTAAACTCTGGGAATACAAATGCAAAATTGAAAACAATCCTACTCTCAAGGAGCTTACATTCAGGGTGGGGGGGGCAGACTGCACATTTTTTTAAAAAAAGGATAGTGGCCAAGAAAGGGTATTTTGGTTTGGAAAAGTACAGGGATGGTAAGTGGAACCATAGGGAAGTATGTACCTTTTCCAAGAGCAATGGAAAAGTTTATTTGATTATGGTTCCAGGAAGGGAGAGAGGTCTAGGCAGCAACTGCTGCATGAATGACAGCTAGCTATTAAAGTGAAGCATGGTTGAATGTGAACTTAGATACTTAAATCATTCACAGCTCTTCATCAAACAATATTGCTGTCTCTGTGAACAATGTTCTCTTGGTTCTGCTCACTTCACTATACATCAGTTCATACAAGTCTTTTGAGGCCTTTCTGAAATCATCCTGCTTGTCATTTCTTATAGAACAATAATAAAATCAGTTGCCCAGAAGTTGTCTGACCTGGTCAGAGCACAGCAGGATGATCTCCTAATTATCACATTACCCTTTTTTGCCTATCATATTGAACTGATGGCTTACATTGAGGTTGTAATCCACTAAACCTCTTAGGTCTTTTCCATACAATCTGCTAACCATCACTGCCTAGGATCTATACTTGGGCAATTAATTTCTTGAAGCTAAGTACAAGGTGACACTTAATCCTATTAAATTCAATCTTATAATTGATAGAGGGTTGGCACTAGAGTCAGGAAGACTTGGATTCAAGTGCTGCTTCTGACACCTACTAGCTCTGTGACCTTGGGCCCTTAAGTTTAGCACACCAGACAAGTCCCTTAAGGCAAAGTTGCAGGGGCAGCTAGGTGGTGAAGTGGATAGAGCACTGGTCCTGGAGTCAGGAGTACCTGAGTTCAAATCCGGCCTCAGACACTTAATACTTAACTAGCTGTGTGACCCTGGGCAAGTCACTTAACCCCAATTGCCTCGCTAAAAAAAAAAAAAAAAAAAGACAAAGTTGCAGAGGATTCACTGATGTGTAACAATGGAGTTTACCCAAAAAAGCACCTACTATGGACAAGGCATTGTACTATTTTATCAATATTATCTAATTTGACCCTCACAACTATTATTATTATCTCCATTTTACAGTTGAGAAAACTGAGGTAGACAAAGATTAAGTTACTTTCCTAGAGTCACACATCTAATAAGTATCTGAGGCCAGATTTGATCTCAAGTCTTTGTGATTCCAGTCCTGGTGCTCTATATATTATTCCACCCAGGTGCCTTAAAGAAACCACAAATCAATACCCAAAAAAAATCAACTTCATCTTTTCTAGACAGAATAAAGACCAAAAGAATGGAAGCCCAAAGCTAACAAAGAAAAAAGAGTCCAAGCATAAAAGAAACACCAATAAAGACAGGAGAAAAGAGGGCCATCTGGTAGGAAGGACCTTCTTACTCTTTTTATATTAAAGGAAGCCACAGACTCCTATACCTCTACATCCATAGTAGAAGTATTTTCTGTTCTTCACTTGAGACCTACCCCCTTAAAAGCAACAGCTTACGAGGGGCAGCTAGATGGCACAGTGGATAGAGCACCGGCCCTGGAGTCAGGAGGACCTGAGTTCAAATCCGGCCTCAGACACTTAATACTTAACTAGCTGTGTGACCCTGGGCAAGTCACTTAACCCCCATTGCCTCACTAAAAAAAAAAAAAAAAAAAAAAAAAAAAAAAGCAACAGCTTAAAAGATGCCATCATTCCCATATATACTTTCCACTTCTGTCTTCATTATGATCCTGGCTCTACCATCAGAGGGATGTCGTCTCAAATTAAAATTGTTTAGAAATAAAAGCAATTTGATGGAAAGTGAAAAACAATGAAGGATCAATGCAGGCAATACTGGCTCTTGTAAATGAGAAGAGAGGTTATATCTGGCCACTCATGCTCAGTGGCCATGTGGCTTATCTCAATATCTAAGCTCCTGATTCCAGCTGCCTCTCTCAAAGTTAATGTATCACAAGAGCTCTCTCTTCTTGCAGATGGAATCAAAACACTCATTTCCTTCTGACAATGTTGTCACTCATTTTGTCTTCTGCCCATGTCTCTGCCTTCCTGCCTATGTCCTCTCTTTCTCTTTTGTTTTTTCCTCTCAGAGCTTTGGGTACATGGAGTTCACAAGCTGGAGAATTAACCCTTTTCTCTCTGGAAGGATCTTGAGGCAAAAATGTTCTGGCTTTCTGGATCACATCACTGAAGATGACAAAGCAAGATCCAATCTCATTTATCTCCACTAGCTAGATCACAATTCTAATGGATCAGTAAGTTTTTATTAAGCATCTCCTATTGCCAGACACTATTCTAATAATTGGGAATGCAAAGACAAAAATGAAATGAAAGTTGCTAGTTCAATTTCCCTGGTGGACCATTTAGGTGTCTGTGTTCTATGGTCACAGACCATGCCCCTTACCTTCACCAGCCATCTTATGAATAAATGCTATTAGTTACAAGAGAGACTGAGCAAAAAAAGTAGGGATGTCTCATTGTGCATGTATTCCCTCTATTGGTGAAATGAACCAAAGTCTGTGCTCTAAGATTGGTGGGTCTGTAGTGGTGTCTCTAGATAAAGGTTAACCTATTATTACCTGTCTTGATCACATTCCTCCTTTTCAGAAGAGATATCCATCACCCAAGAAAAATGTGCTAAGACAGACATCCTAGAAAATCCACCCAAATGTAGATCCTGGTTTCTATCTACTCATGACTAAGTGAAAATGTCCTTTAACAGATTCACGTTAGGAGCCCTACCCATACATGGACAGCCAAAGCTAGCAGAAGCCACTGATCGTCTCACCAAAAACCTGGAAATACATATAGAATCTTAAAAGAGATAATATAGACTTAGTAATCACTTATGGCACTAGTTTTCTGACGTTATGTTCTTGGGAATAAGGCCTTGAGTAAAATCTCTTACCCTCTGGGGGTCAAGGTTTTCCCACCTGTGCCATCAGCTAGATAATGTATAAAGACCCTTCCAACTCTAGCATTTTATGAATCTAGAACAACTTCAATTAGATATTTATAATACTTTTTCATAAGTAGTTGGGTGAAAATATAACTCAGTGTGCTAACAATATTTTTAATCAAGCTATCCTTTTGGTGTTTCATGCAAAATGTTCTAAAGGTATGGCCAGTCCAGAGAGTTGAGCTCTACCATCTTATTGATGATATTTTCAGCACGTCAAAGATCTGTGGTTTCATCCTTGTGAATACAACATATATCACTTACCCCACTACAGCTTAGTAAATGATCATTGAATACTTCAATAGCCCAAAAAACTACCTTGCAATCGATGTATAAATGAGTCTTTCCAAAGACTAGTGCTCGGAAGATAGGCACACAGACCATTACTAGACCTCTTCTCAAAGTCAGTCCATCACACTGGGACTTGGGCAAAATTAGGGCAAGTATAATTAGCTCTTTGTATAATTAGAACTGGTACAGACTTTGAGAATGCAGGGTCAGCTTCATGCCGCAAGAAGAAATCAGAGGAGGAAAAGAGGAATGATTGAAGAAAAAAGTGGGGCAAAGAAATTGACATGATAACTTTGTTGTATTTTTGGAGGGAATAGCAATCTGTACATGATAGATTTGCAGTTTCATGTGCAATCTTTTTTTATTGTACTGTGTTATGGAAATGCTTGTTTTATTCCATGAATTGAAAATAAAATACATTTCTTTAAAAAGAAACCCAAGTAGGCATCTATGTGGCGCAGTGGATAGAGAACCAGTCCTGGAGTCAGGAGTCCCTGAGTTCAAATCCGGCCTCAGACACTTAACACTTACTAGCTGTGTGACCCTGGGCAAGTCACTTAACCCCAATTGCCTCACTAAAAAAAAGAAAGAAAGAAAAAGAAAAAAAAAAAGAAACCCAAGGAGGCAGCTAGGTAGTACAGTGGATAGAGCACCGGTCCTGGATTCAGGAGGACCTGAGTTCAAATCCGGCCTCAAACACTTATCACTTACTAGCTGTGTAACCCTAGGCAAGTCACTTAACCCCAATTTCCTCACAAAAAAATAAACCTAAAATAAGAAAATAATCATCAGATTCAGATCACAGATGACTACAAGGCAAGATCAGTCATAAGGATCCAGGATCAAATGAAATACTTGGAGTGAATTTGAAACTTTGTTTGAAAGAGGTTTGCAAGTCATAAGACATTATAAAAATGTAAGGTACCACTGGTATTGCTAAGAAATATAACTCAGAGTCACAACACAGAGAGAATCCACTCAAGGAAAGGGTGTTTACACATCCTAAAGCCTAGAAGACACAGTACAAGAAGCCAATATCATCAATATAACAAGGAAAGTAGAAAAAGATGCAAAACACTAAAATTTTCCATAAACAAGACTAGAGTGATTACTTAACAGAGTGGTCATGAGACCCAAATGAACTTATTACAACATTTGGGTATGGTTGACATACCTGTGGACCACAAACATGCACAATGTTTGTCTACTAGGGCTATGACTTTAAGCAACATGCTGCTAGCCACCAGGTGGTGCTTGAAGCTTGAGCTACCACAGCTCACTGCAAATTGAACATGAGTCAATATGTCCCCTCCAGCCTTTCTCTAATGCTCTGGGTCCACATTAAAATTATCTCCCTAAAACAATAATTTATTATAATGGTTTCAGTCACCATATACTTGGGGATCTCCAGTCTTGCTTCCATTCTCAGCAGAAGCACAAAGAATTCAGTCATTCCACAATTAAACTAAGAGAAATTCACTAAAGTGAAATTGAAAGTAAAATGTAAAAATAGTTTACAATCTAAGTACCTTGAGTAGCAACAGTTGCTTCCAGTAAAGTCTGAATTTCTTCTCTGCCTCCCAATATCCTTTAATTATGTGCTTGACATATTATTATCCCTATACAGAGACATAAAAAAAAAATGAGGCTCAGATCAATCACTGAATCAACAAGCATTTGTGAAACTCCTGCTATGTACTATGTAGAGAAAAAGTAAAAATGAAATGGTCCCGGGGCAACTAGGTGGTGCAGTGGATAGAGTACCAGCCCTGAAGTCAGGAGTACTTGAGTTCAAATCCAACCTCAGACACTTAACTAGCTGTGTGACCCTGGGCAAGTCACTTAACCCCAATTGCCTCACTAAAAAAAAAAAAAAATGAAATGGTCCCTTCCTTCAATGTGTTTACAATCAAATGATTTGGAGATTTCATTTTTAGTCAGGCAATTATATTGAGAGCTATTGGTTTTGCTTTCAGAAATAACAGGAAGGGCGCAGTTAGGTGGTGCAGTGGAGAAAGCACCAGCCCTGGATTCAGGAGGACCTGAGTTCAAATCTGGACTTAGACACTTGACACTTACTAGCCATGTGATCCTGGGCAAGTCACTTAACCTTCATTGTCCCTCCAAAAAAAAAGAATAAAATAAAATATCAGCTTTCACCTCCCTCTCCACAAAAAAGGGGAATAAAAAAGTAAAGTCAGAAATAACAAGAAATTATATATTTTGTATTTATCCACACCTGACAATAGAAATAAACCAAAGCTAAATTGTCTATCTCTGAAAAGAAGAGATTCAGTTTTGTTCAAAGATATTATTCTTTTTCTTTTCTATCTTTCCTTTTGTTGTTTTTTGTTTGTTTTTTGTGCAAACCTGATTTCATCAGTTCAGAAGTACAACACTAATTATTTTTTGGGCTGTGTTCATTCTTTGGCCTGGATCAAAGGAGATATTGAAGACAATAAAGCTTTCTCAATATTGGAAAACAAAACCTTCAGAACTAAGAAATAATCTAATTGATTTTTAAATGAAAATCTCTTGAAATGAAATGGCAAAAAAAATTAAGTTTATTAGTTGAAAATCATATGTGAAATTTTCCTCTTTTACTGCATAAAATTAAATTTAAATTTTTTAATTGTAGAAAGCAGGAAGCTATTTTGACAATCTAATAAAAACAAAGCAAAGAAATCGGCTGGTGTCTGGACCTGCTCCAAGTCTTGGAGTTACATCTGTAGTTCCAATGAGAAAAAGATAACTAAAAGCAACATTCACACTGATTAGCCTCACTTTCTACATTTTTAAACTTTTGAATATATTTTGCATAACATTTATGTTTAAATATCATTTCTTAGAATAGATCTATGTCTTATCCCAATGGTTTTTTAAATAGGATATTTAGGAAGAAGAGAGAATTTTAAGTGAGAAAGTCTAAATACTCCCAAAGAATTGAGCCTCTTTCTTACAATGTCATCTTCTACTGATCCTGGAATAAGAAATTTCACCAGCCAGGCTCCTGTCAGCAAACATCCTTTGGCCAAAAGTATTCAAGACCTGGCTCAAATATTGTACTTCTGGTAACTTCTGTAGTCAACGGTTGAGAAAATGCCATTTTTCCCATCATGAAACTTTTTTCACATGCCAATTCATTTTAATTTTTCAAATTCATTTTTAATTATTTTAATTATTTTTCCCATCCCTAGTAAATATAAAATGGTGCTGGAGCACTTTTCTCCTGATATATATATGACTTAAACCTTGAGCACATTTGGAAAAATAAGAAATGGTGGTCCAAGCAGTTATCAGAAATTATATTTTCTCTCCTCACCCCACAATAAAATCTTACTAGCTTTGTGACCCTGGGCAAGTCATTTAACAACCATTTGCCTCAGTTTCCTCATCCAAACTGAAAATAATAATAACATCTACCTCCCAGGGCTGCTGTGAGAAACATGAGATAATAATTATAAAGTGCTTAGCACTGCATGTGGCACACAGTAAGTGTTCTATAAATGTTAGCTATTATTGTCATCATCATTTTTATTATTCTTAAAAGTACTCCCTCAACGCTGAACTTCAATTTAAAAAATCATTAAGCTTTGGCTCTTAATGAAAGGCTCAGGGACTCAGCGGAGTCTGGACTTCAGTATGAGGAAGACCTGCTTCAAATCCCACCTCTTCCCTATGCTGAGCAAGTCCCAATCTCTCAGTGCCTCCTTGTAACTATAATTCTAAATTGTGAAGGAGGTGTTCATCTGCAATAGTAGTCATTTACTCACTAGGAATAAACAAATGAACATTACATCTTCCAGCTACTATAACCATGCAAAGAGGCAATGTTGTTCCATCATTTTTCAGTCATGTTTGACTCTGTGATCCCAGTTGGGGTGATCCCGATTTGGGCAGCTAGGTGGCTCCATAGTGGATAGAGTGCTGGGCCTGGAGTCAGAAAGATTCCTTTTCCTGGGTTCAAATCCAGCCACAGACACTTACTAGCAGTGTGACCCTGGGCAAATCCCTTAACCCTCTTTGCCTGATTTTCCTCATCTGTAAAATGAACTGGAGAAGGAAATGGCAAACCACCCCAGGGCTTTGTCAAGAAAACCCCAAATGGGGTCATGAAGAGATGCACATGACTGAAATGACTGAACAACAGTGTATAGAGAGCTGGTGTTGGAGCTCAGAAGATCTTGGCTCAAGCCTTGCCTCTGACACAGACCAACTGCGTGATCCTGGGCAAGTCACTGAACTTTTCAGTGTTCAAGAAAACCCTTTGAAACTTTTGGTTGCAAAGAAGATGTCAACCTATATTGATAAAGGGAGTTTCCTTACCCAGGAGTACCCTCTAGTCCAATGAAATCACAGGTCTGCTCCTTATGCAAATAAGCAAATAAAATAAAAAGTGAAACTCATTAGGCTGTGAGGTCCTTAAGGGCAGGGACTGGCTTTTGCCTTTCTTCATGGCCCCAATGCTTGGCACATAGTAGGTGCTTGTAGATGCTTATTGACTATTGAATGACTGACTTTAGTGTTTCATTTTTTATTTTGTTTTCTTATTTGAATGGTGGTGCTTAAATGTACAAGAAAAAATGATTTTGAAAATGTATAAATAAATGCTATCGATCTACTTCCCTGCCTTAATTAAGTACAATTGAGCAGGCATAACCTAATGTTTCTTGGATGATTTGGGATGCTGCTGTGTCTCAGGGTCATTAGCAATCAATAGAAATTCATCAGTCATAAAGCTATTCCTTGCAAAGCACTATGGGTTATTAAAGAAGTAAATGATTGATTGCTGTTGTTGTGTCATTTTACTACCTACTCTGAGAGTACACTTACACTTATAGCACCTTATTGCTATAACCACTAAATCTACTCTACATCCATATCTAGATATGGATGGAGAAGGTGAAGGAAGCTGACTAATGTAGATTTTCTTCAGGATGTTCCCTAGACATTATATTTTTTTGAAGCCCAAATAATGCATGGTAGGCATCTAGGTGGCAGAAAGACCCAAGTTCAAATCCTACCTCAGACACTTACTAGCTATGTGACCCTGGGCAAGTCACTTACCTGCTATCTGCCTCAGTTTGCCGATCTGTAAAATGGGGATATTCATAACACCTAAATCAAAGGGTTGTTGTGAGGATAAACAGAGTTCATGTGTGTAAAGCACTTTGCAAACCTTAAAGCACTATGTCAATGCTCTTAATAATTATCATTAACTATCAGTTGGTTTTATAATAATAGCTGGCATGCTGGCACAACTTTAAGGTTTTCAAACACTACACACTCCACTTCATTTGATTTCCTGCAACAGCCCTTATCCTCACTTTACAGATGAAGAAACTGAGGCTCAGATAAAGAAGGTAGAAGACTTCTGCTATGTTTCCTAAATAGAAAATAGAGTGAGAGAGAACAGGTGCTCCTTTTAAAAGATTAACAGAGAGTGAGTGGCACTTCCTGATTGAGGACCAATAAGAAGATTGCTCCATAATCCAAAAGTGCCCAAGTCCTTCAGCACTGGGCTACTTCCCTAGAAGTGTCCAGAACACACATTCAGAACTCCATGGGATGTCCTTCAATTCAAACCCCACTACATATATATATGGAGAGAGAGACAGAAAGAGAGAGAAAGAAGATTCAGAGACAGAGATTCCTATGTAGGTATATATATAATACATATAAATTTATAGGGGGGTGTGGAGGTGTGTGTGTGTGTATGTGTGTGTGTGTGTATGTGTGTGTGTGTGTGTGTGTGTGTGTGAACTGAAGGGTGTGACCCACCTGATTTGACAAGGTTAAAAGATGAGGTTTTGTTCTTTTGAAGAGAGATCTCATTTTAGGTAGAACCCCAGGGATGTTTCACCTCATTCTCTCCTGGACTCTCTCCAGAATCCTCTTTCTCAGAATCCTTCCTCTTTTCTCTGCCACACTGCCTCTCCCACCCTGAGAAACATCCACCCTATGGTCCTCCTCTTCTCATTGGAAATTTACATTTTAAGGGACTACCGTTTTAGGAAGGACCCCAATCATGCTTCAAATCACTTAGACATGAACTCTCAGAATCTTCGTCCTTCTCTTGACTGGAATACTCTTCCTTCTCCTTGTTTGTACCATTTGTATCTTTCATTCCTCCTCCCACCCCCGTTTTCATTTCCTCTATAAGGGCTACTTTCCCCTATTAGAATACAAGCTCCTTGAAGACAGTTGGTGCCTTTGCCATTGCAGATTAAAACTCATCTTCTTCAACCCTTGTTCACAATATCTTTTAAATCTTCCACAGAAAATTTATACAATGAAATTATCTTCAAAATAACTCCTAATAATACTTGTTAACTTGACATTTTTCTCTCCCCTAAAATTACATATAAAAGTGGGGAAAGAAAGCATTGTGGTTAATTCAGGAACATAGGTTTGAATTAAAAGGGATCTGAGAGACTATTCCAATCTCATTTTTACAAATGAGGAAACTAAGGCCTAAAAAGGTTAAGGAAGGGCAGCTAGGTGGCACAGTGGATAAAGCACCAGCCCTAGATTCAAGAGGACCTGGGTTCAAATCTGGCCTCAGACACTTGACACTTACTAGCTGTGTGACCTTGGGCAAGTCACTTAACACCCATTGCCCCACAAAAAAAAAATAGGTTAAGGAACCGGACTAGGGTCAACAGGTACTAGTGGCAAAGTTGGGCTTTGAGCCAAGGATTTCTCACTCCAAATCCAGTGTTCTTTTCCATTGTCCCATGACCCTGGGTTCAGGTGAGTTCTATGCCAGTTAATCAAGTAAGCCAGAAAACAGATAAAAGGCTAGGAGGTAGGAGGACCCAACACACACTCAGGCCCCAGCAACCCTCTCTCATTCTCCTGTCTTCAATCTCCTTTAGCAATTAAAAGACAGCACACCCTTATCCTGAATAGAAGTTCAATTAGATCCAATAATGAAATCATCAAGTGTTACTGAGGTGGAACTTGGCAGTAATTAGTTTTTTGATACATAAATACAATTTCCAAATGCAATTTGTCCCCGAGCTGAAGCTGCTGATTCAATCCTCGGTGTTTGCTATTACAACAGGGTGCGTGTGTAGTGAACTGGATGCCAGTTCCTCAGGGAAGAGGTTCTCTAAGGACATGTCCACTTGGGCATGCACTGTCCAAGGATAGGTGTGTGTGGGCCAAATAGGCATTGACCAACTGGTCATTTGGGGTAGAGAAGCCCCCTCTCTGATCTCCTTGACATGCATGTAATTTCTATCAACAGCCAGGTCAACTAATTCATTCTCTGCCTCTAACCCTCCTTTCTTTCTTAGCACCTCCTTCTCCTAGTTGATAATAATCCCTTACATTTCTATAGACTTTTACAGGTTACAGAGTGATTTTAAGCACCGTATATCATTCTATCCTCCTAATTACCCTGTGGGGTCTATAGGGAAGGTATTCTCATTACTTCCATTTTACAGATGAGGAAACAGACTCAAATAGTTAGATAAGTTAGTCCAGTGTCCTTGGCTGGCATAGTCACCTTTTTCCTCTTTCTCCCCTTTTGAGTTCGGCTCTAACATTACTTCTGCTATCTCAGACAAGCTGTTTAACCTTTGGGGTGTCAGTTTCTATATGTTTAAAAGAAGGAAATTGGGCTAATGATATCCCAATTATTGAGTCATTTCAATTGTGTCTGACTCTTTGTGACATCATTTAGAATTTTCTTGGCAAAAATATTAGGGTGATTTGCTGTGTCCTTCTCCAACTCATTTTACAGATGAGGAAACTGAGGCAAACAGGATTAAGTGACATGCCCAGGGTCACACAACCTTAAACTCAGGAAGATGAGCCTTCCTGACTCCAAGCCCAGCACTCTATCCACTGCACCACCTAACTGCCCTTATATAGTGCTTTAAGGTTTGCAAAGCCCTGTGCATATGTTATTTGATTTTCTTAACAACCCTGGAAGATAGGCACTATTATTATCCCCATTGTACAGATGAAGAAGCTGAGGGTTAGAGAAGTTGAGTAACTCTCTCAGGGTCACAACCAGAAAGTGACTGAGTCAGGATTCAAATTCAGGTCATCCAGACTCTAAGTTCAGCATTCTATCCACCAGACACATAGCCACTGGTGAACCCTCAAGTTCCTTCTAGATCTAGTCAGTCAGTCTGTAGGTTTGTTTAGTGTTTATTAAATAAGCATTTAATAAGCACCTATTATGTGCCAAGCACTATGCTAAATCTTGGAGATACAAGCAAAGGTAAAAAACAATCCGTATCCTTGAGAAGATCATAACCTAATGGGTGAGACCATGCAATTATGTATAATCGAAATATAAAAAGGGCAAATTGGAAATCATTGACAGAGGCACTAGCATGAAGAGGGATTAGGAAACAGTCCTACAACCCACTTCATCCTTATCACATTCAACCTTCTATTTATTTATTAGGAAGCAGAGCTATGGAGTTGGAGGCAGACTGAATCCCAGCTCTGCTATTATTATCTGACACTGGGAAAACCACTTCCTGTCTCTGGACCTGTTTCCTCATCTGCCAAATGGGTCAGTTGTTCACATAGCCCCTAAAGTGCCTTCCATCTATGATGCCATGACTCCAGCTGATTGTGTGGTTTGCTAAAGCGATGTCTATGTACAAAAACTAAGTTAATAGCAATCTGCCTGTAGCTACTCCAGGCTGATGATATCAGAGACAGCTTCATAAACATAGCCTTCCTGGGGCAGGTAGATGGCACAGTGGATAAAGCACCAGCCCTGGATTCAAGAGGACCTGAATTCAAATCCAGCCTCAGACACTTAACACTTCCTAGCTCTGGGGCAGCTAGGTGGCACAGTGGATAGAGCATCGGCCCTGGATTCAGGAGGACCTGAGTTCAAATCTGACCTCAGACACTTGACACTTACTAGCTGTGTGACCCTGGGCAAGTCACTTAACCCCAATTGCCTCACCATCAATAAATAAACAAACATAAATAAATAAACGAATAAATAAATAAATGAATAAATAAATAAATAAATGAATGAATGAATAAATGAACAAACGAACGAACGAATGAATGAATGAATGAATGAATGAATGAATGAATGAATGAATGAATGGACAAACAAACAAAGAAACACAGCCTTCTAGACCTCAGAGATTCACCCAGATGAGGTTGGAATGATGCCCCCTGTCCCTTGGACCCTTCCCTTTATTTGGAGAGGGGAGAGGAGAGATATTGGAAAGCTCCTCCAAGAGAGGGCAGCTAGGTGGCACAGTGGATAAAGCACCGGCTGGGGATTCAGGAGGACCTGAGTTCAAATCCAGCTTCAGGCACATGACACTTACTAGCTGTGTGACCCTGGGCAAGTCACCTAACCCTCATTGCCCCACAAAACAAACAAACAAAGAATAATAAGAGGCCATAGATGGATTTTTGTATGGAATATGAAGGTACAGAAATGGACTAGGCTCTACACTGAATGAATCCCCATATTCAGAGGTTATTAACCTGGGGTTCATGGTCATAGGTTTCACCAGATTGTCAAAACATGAAAAATGTAAGAACTCAAGATCTAACTAGTCTGGGCAATTGACTTTCTTGACCAACTTGGTCTTTCCTAGCCCCACATATTGCAAATAATTGAGAGTCTTGAACTGCTTGAAGTATATATTTCATGGTGATACCCAAGAGTTCAGAGAACTATTTCCATTGATTTCTTACTGAGTCCCCTTCCTTTTGTCCTCTAAATGCATCCATTCTCCAATGGGGGATGCATGTCCTCTGCTCTCTTAGCTTCTCTAAGATTTCCCTGGAGAACCTCATCTACTCAAATGAATTCAGCTATTGTATCTCTGAAGCTAGCTCCCAAATCTCTAGTTAAAATTCTAACTCCCCTACTCAGCTCCATCCAGTCCTGAATTTCCATTTCCCTGCTGGATATCTCAGTATGAATGCCTCAGTGGCACTATAAACTCAACAAGCCCCAAACCAAGCTCATTATCACTCTCCTAAAATCAGTTTTTCCAAACGATGACAGCCAGGTTGGTGAGGAGACACTAAACCATGCCTTGGGAAATCGAGTGAAGGAAGTAGAGATATTCAGCCTAAAGAAGAGAAATCGTTGTCTTCAGGTTTTTGAAGGGTTGTCAATGGGAGAGACACCAGTGAGAAGGTGCATAGAAGTAGATTTCAACTCAACATGTGGCAATTGTCTCTGTTTTGACAATGGACAACTAGAGCTGTCTGAAAGAGGCATGGGTTGATTGCCTCAGAAAATAATGTGTTCCCCATCACTGGAAGCTCTCAGGAAAGGACTGATATAATTTCTGGCATGGCTTGGACTAGATTGCCTCTGAAGTCTCTTAAAAATCTAAGATCCTATAATTCTTAGTTATTGACAATTAAAGAAATTGAGTCTCAGAGAACTTAAGTGACTTGACCAAGTTTATTCATTCTTGTAAGTAGTGGAACTGGGAATCAAACCCAGGTGCTCAGACTTTAAGGTCAGTGGTCTTTCCATTACACCACACTGTCACCACTGCCAATTTCTGTTGTTTTCTTATCCTCACGGCTAGAGGACACTCTGGCTCCAAGCTTCTTTCCCAGACATAACATGTAATTCTCTTTAACTCTCTGTAGGTTCTTTTTAGACTGATTTATTGTTCTTCTTCATATGTAATATTGAAGCAGCTTGATGGTGCAGTGGATTGAGCAGCAGGCTTGGAATCAGAAAGACCTGAGTTCAAATCCATCCTCAGACTCTGGGAACCCTGGACAAGTCATTTAATCTCTTTTTGCCTCAGTTTCCTCAAATGTAAAGCAGATATAATAATAGCCCTTACCTCCAGGTTTGTTGTGAGGATCAAATGAGATCATTGCAAAGCACAGTGCCTGGAACATAGTAGGCACTAGATAAATATTAGTCAGTACTATTATTCTATCCTCTGTTTCTGTGCCTTTACATCAGCAACCTCCACACCTATAATACATTCATGTCTTCCTCACTCCCGACAGTAAGGAACCAAAATTGCTAACTCAATTGGTGTGCCAACTTCTATATAAAGCCTTTTCTGATTCTCCTCCCCCAACTGCCATTATCCTCACAAATTATTTTGCATCTGCTTTATACATTCTTTTTATTTACTTGTATAACATGGGTTTTGCCTATGTAGGTTACATGTGACCATGTGGAGCCATCTTAATGTGGCTCACAAGGAGGCATGAATACATATCTCTATCAAGGGAGATGGATTCCTGCCAGAAAGAGAAGCAGGAGGCTGGGGCTATGAGTGTGGCCCCTCTTCTCTCCTCAAAGAGGGAGTAACAGACGAGAATTCTGTATCTTCACTTTTCTGAATATTGTTCATCTAGAGGAAATAAGTTTAGGTTCAAGCTGGGCTCCAGATCACTTTCTCTTTAATGGGGAAGGAATGGCCCAAAGGACACAACATCCAAAGACTTAACTTCTTTCCCATCCAATGCCAGTTACACAAAAACTACACCTAGTAAATAGGAAATAAACCCATTTATCCAAGCTGATAGCAAACAGAAACCAGAAAACTTATACAGATGAGAATATTTCAGCCAAAATACAATATGAATGAGCTCTCCCACTGGGAGTGATATCTCAGCTCAATCAAGAGAGAGAATCCCAAATCTCACCCAAGAGGAAATTTCCCAAAGTCTAGAGTATAACAAGCTGGGAGTGGGGACGTGATTAAAACTCTGGCTTCTCTAAATGTAAGTTTCTTCCCAGAGACTTTCTCCCCCTTCAAGGACCTTTCCCTAAAGAGAATTTGGAACCAGGAAAGTATCCTCTCATAAGCTGGAAGCCAAAAGACCAGGATCTCTCTTCTGATTTCTGTTCAACTCTTCCCCTCATGGTAGCAAGGAATATTTCATAATTAATCTCTACTACTGAAGAGAGTCTTATGAAAATAAGTCCCCTCTTTACACTTACAGGACACTTATATGTCATTTTTTCCTAATAGAATGTAAGCTTTCTGAGGAGAAGACTTCCCAGTTTTTTACTCTGAATCCCGAGCCTGCCACAAAAAGAGTACTTAATAAATGCTTATTGAAGTAATTGAATGAAGTACTCAGAGGGCAGGAACTGCCCTAGTGTCCCCCAAAGTATAATTCAGAACCTTATTCATTGAGGGTACTCAATAAATACATATCGGATTGATCTAAATTGAATTGAATAGCTTCACCTATCTGCAAGTAACGTTTTTAAAAATCATTACTACATCCTTGGCTTCATTTACACTAGGGACTGTAGCAAAGCCAAGATATGAACCCATGCCTTTTGGCTCAAAATCTAATGCTCTTTCCAATGAAAATTGGAGAGGACGCAAAATCCTTCCCCATCTTAGTTCTACTAAAGTCCCTGTCATGTTGATTATTTGTTTAGGGAAGCAATAGTCCCACTGTCCTCTGCTCCAGTATGAATGGACACGAAGTGTTGTGTTCCATTCTGGGCACTATATTTTAGGAAAGATATTTACAACCTGGAAAGTATCCCAAATAGCGAAGAGCTCTCAGGTCATGCCACATAAGGATGACTAGAAAAAAACAGAATGTTTAGTTCTAGAAGGAACACTTATAGTGGATATTATACTCATTAACAAATATTTTAAATAGCATAGGGTGGGGAAATGGTTTCAAGGAGCTGAGAGGAGCAAAAATGTCAGGAACTGGAAGTCATGGTGCTTTTGCATTGGATTGACAGCAGAAATGAGGGCTAACCTGCAGCAAAATTGAAAAGTAGTGCTAGTCCTGATTCTGTCCCTGATCAGATGGGTTACCTTGACCAAGTCATTTCACCTCTCTCAACCTCAGTATCCCTGGCTGTGAAACTAAGGAGTTGAACTAGATAATCTCCAGTTCAACTCTCTAAAGAGGTAATATGGTGCAATGGAAAGAGCCCTGAACCATCCCACTTCTGATTTAATCTGTATTGTTACCAAGTGACTTTATTCAAAACCTTTGTTTACTCATCTGTGAAACAGGATTTAAATTCAACAAGCATTTCTTAAACATCTACTATTGCCATATTTTGTGCTGGAGACACACACACACACACACGCACACACACATGATGGAGTAGTCTCTGCCCTCAAAAAGCTTACATTATACCAAGGGAATAGTTGTGCACAAATAAACAAATCCAAAGTAATGGGGGGCATGGGATAGAAATGTGGCTATAGCACCTACCTTACAAGGTTGTTCTGAGGATAATGAAATAGTATGTGAAAGGGTTGTATCTACGTTACTCATTATGATTATTACATCTTACCTCTTTTTTTGGTTTTATCTAATCTACTGTAAGTGGGGGAGGGGTGGGGGAAGAAGAAGGAGAGATGAAATTAAGGTTCCCAGTGGCAATAGCTGAATGGAAAATAAGAGGAAAGGTCAATACACAGAACTTTCTATTATTTATTTAATATTTTATTTCCCCCCAATTACATGTAAAAAAAAACAACTTTAACATTTGTTTTTTAAAATTTCAAGTTCCAAATTCTCTTCTTTCCTCCCCTCCCCCCTCATTGAGAAGGTAAGCAATTTGATATAGATTATACATGAAGACACAGAACTTTGAAGAGAAGACAATAAAATGTCAGCCCAAGAAGTGGGCAGAAAAGAAACACCAATTTGAAGCAAATCCTATGCAAATAACAAGCAAACTATATGTAAATGACTGCCTCATCTCTCCCCCTACCTCATGTAACTGGGTGCCTCATATTACTGAAGAAAACTTGCTCTAGGAGTCTCTGCTTTTTCTACCTCAGGCAAGTTTCAGGAGAAGCATGGACAGACCCATTGTCTCGATCCGCCTGGTGCCCTCAGCACTGACCATTAGTACCAGTGTTTCAGGGCCAGTGGAAAATGCCTGGGTCTGAATTTAGCACCGTAGGAATGAATCTCTTTAATGAGCTATCATATTTGGTGGAATTACCAGGTCTGTGCTTTAATAACTTGCTGGTTTTTAATACCTGAGCCCATAAAGATGATGGAGATGCCTCAGAGGATAGAGGCCAAGTGGGACTTGGGAATAGAATGCAGGTGTGTGGGCAGCAAAGCTGAAGGGAGAAGTCCCAGATGCTTCGCATCTGCCCCTAGAGCTTGGAGCTGGAAACAGTCTGAGGCCAAATTGGGAAGTAGGTCAAGTTTCTTTTTGGAGACCTGCCCTTTCCCAGTTTTTTTCCCCCTTCCTGGGCTTGGTCTGTCTTCACTTGTTCAGCCACTCTGGCTGTTAGGGAATATTGCTTATGGGAACACCCCTCTTGGGCATTTGCATAAAAAGGGTCTTCTTAAGAAAAAGTCCTCAGGACCCAAAGGAATGACTCTTAGAGCAATTTCAGGCCAATAGTGGAAATATTTGGAGAACTATGGAGACCAACCCAGAGCCCACTTGAGCTACTTTCTACTTCCCCTATAGAAAAGTCTCTTCAAAGAGAGGGGTGGATCCTGGATTCAGGAGGACCTGAGTTCAAATCCAGCCTCAGACACTTGACACTTACTAGCTGTGTGACCCTGAGCAAGTCATTTAACCCTCATTGCCCTGCAAAAACAAACAAACAAAAATAACAAAGATAGGGGTGGTGGTCTTGGACTAGGAAACAAGACTGATTAGAGAATTCAGGCTCAAAGCCTCCTGCCTCAGCACTTTACTGCTGTCTTTACCTCAGTCTGAGAAATTAAAGTAGGTCTTTGTTTCAATAGAATTGCTTCTCTGCAATCCTATGTACTTTAGTGTAGGCATTTCAAAACACTGTTGTCTGATGGATTTCTCCAGACTGCCCCAAATGTCCATAATACAAAAACAAAAGATCAAGAACCCCTGGACTAGCTGGTCCCTTAAAGTCCCCTCCAGATCCTATGTCTGGAGGTTAGAAAACCTGAAGAGTCAGGGTTCTGCCACTCTGGTTGGGGAGCCATGGACAAGTTACTTCACCTCTCCAAAACTCAGTCTTCCCCTCTGTGAAATGGGTACCTCTACTAGGGATGTTAGGAATCTTAACAGAGAGAATGCATCTGAAACCCTCATAAACTCTAAAACATCATACAGATGGGAGCTATTGTTGCTACTTCTGCTATCAATAATGTGGTCTTTAACTGTAAGGCACTGTATAAATATGTTATTCAGGTGCCTGCTGGAGAGATAAGATTTTTAACTTTTTTTTTGGTGAGGCAATTGCGGTTAAGTGACTTGCCCAAGGTCACACAGCTAGTAAGTGTTAAGTATCTGAGGCCGGATTTGAACTCAGGTCCTCCTGACTCCAGGGCCAGCACTCTATCCATTGTGCCACCTAGCTGCCCCAAGATTGTTAAATTTTCAATTTGAGCATTTACACCCTGGAAATTAGCAAACACTACAAATTTCGGCTTGATTTCTTATTTGGTTGATTTTCTAGATTTAAGAAAGTGATGGAAAAAATGCAAATAATGCAGACTAAACCTAACAGTGTATCGTGTCTGCATGCATTTTTACCCAAGAGCCAGGTGTCAAACATGTATCAGAACACCCCTGGCTGGCCTGACAGGTATAACCAATAGGAGTCAAATCAACTGACCAACAAGTAGATGGGTAAGTCTTGTCTTCATCCTGCCCTGCACCTTAGTATCTCCTCCCCAAGAAAGGAGAGAGCAAAGCTGGGTTTCGTAAATTTATGAATGTGGCCTATCATGATTTCTTGTCTCAGAGTCAGACCCCAATTCTTAAAAGTGAGCTTATTGGTCTCATAAATAAAAAGTGTGTTGCTGATCTTGAATCAAAATTGTTGTTGTTATTCAGTCATTGTTCCCTCTTCATGACCCCATTTGGGCTTTCCTTAAGAGACACTGGAGTGGTTTGCCATTTCCTTCTCCAGCTCATTTTACAGGGGGAGAAACTGAGGCAAATTGGGTTAAGTGACTTGCCCAGGGTCACACAGTTGTCTGTGGCTCGATGTGAACTCAGGTCTTTCAGACTCCATGCCCACCCTCTCTCTATGGTACCACCTGGCTGCCCAGTAATCAGGATTACTGAGATTTATACCCAGAACCATAGGATCATGGCTCTAGAGATGGAAGGGACCTCTGAAGCCAATCAGTCCAACTCTCTCATTTTACAATCATTCAGGTAGTAAGCATTGTTTAAACCCAGGAGCTCCAATACCATAGCTAGTAATCTTTGCATAAAACACATTAAGCTTCGTAAATCACTTTACATACTTCAGTTCAATGCATTCTCCCAGCAACCTTGTCAAATAAACACTACCAATATTGAGGTCAGGAAACCTGAAGAGTCTGGACTCTACCACTCACAGGTCTGGGGACCATGGACAAGTTCCTTTGCCTCTCCAAACCTCAGTCTTCCCCTCTGTGAAATGAGTGCATTTGGGGGTAGCTAGGTGGCGAAATGGATAGAGCACCAGCCCTGGATTCAGGAGGACCCGAGTTCAAATCTGGCCTCAGACACTTGACACTTACAAGCTGTGTGACCCTGGGCAAGTCACTTAACTATCATTGCCCCACAAAAAAATAAAAAATAAAATAAAAAGTAAACCATATATATTTAGGGGGCAGCTAGGTGGCACAGTGGATAAAGCACTGGCCCTGGATTCAGGAGGACTTGAGTTCAAATCTGTCCTCAGTCACTTGACACTTACTAGCCATGTGACCCTGGGCAAGTCACTTAACCCTCATTGCCTCGTCAAAAAAAAAAAGAAAGAAAAAGAAAATAAATGAGTGCATTTACTCTGTGGGTTTTTAGAACTGTGGAAATTGAGGCTCAGAGAGGAAATGACCTGCCTATGATCACACAGTTTGTCATGGGTAGGATCTGAACATGGGCACCACCTAACTTCAGGTTCAAGATTCTTTCTACTATTACTCTGCCTTTCTAGCAAAACTTTGAGCTGGCAATGCTAGATTGTACTGTGGTTGGGTTTTCTCCAACTAAAAGAGGGGCACAATTAGTTCATCTGTCTTTAGGTTTTGGTTAATACCTAGAAGATTAAAGTCACCTTCTTGCTGCTCCTAATACATGACATTCCAATATTCCTTTTCCCACCGCCATAACTTTACACAGGCTGTGCCCTGGGGCTGGAAGACATTCTTTCCTTACACTTCTTCCAAAGTATAGGTCACATGCCACAGCTTACTCAAGACCTTTCTTGGTTCCCGCACGCATGCACGTGTGCACACACACACACACACACACACACTCACCAGTTGCTAATGTACTCTCCCTATTAAATTATTTAGCATAATTTTGTACTTATTTATCTCTATCCACACTGGGCCTGGGCTCCCTAATTGAATATAAGCTTCTTATTTTGTTTGTTTTTGTTTGTTTGTTGTTTTGGGGGGGGGGGGTTGGTAAGGCAATTGGGCTTAAGTGACTTGCCCAGGGTCACACAGCTAGTTAAGGGTTAAGTGTCTGAGGGTGGATTTTAACTCAGGTCCTCCTGACTCCAGGGCCGGTGCTCTATCCACTGTGCCACCTAGCTGCCCCTTGAATATAATAAGCTTCTTAAGGACAGAGAGGTTTCC
Source organism: Dromiciops gliroides (assembly GCF_019393635.1). Lineage (NCBI taxonomy): Eukaryota > Metazoa > Chordata > Mammalia > Microbiotheria > Microbiotheriidae > Dromiciops > Dromiciops gliroides. Next base: position 27,598,517 of record NC_057866.1, on the reverse strand, counting down.
ATTCTTGTCTTTGTGTCCCTGGGTGCCTAGCACAGTGCCAGGCATAAGGTAGGCACTTAATAAATGATTCTTGATGGATCTATTAGTTGATTTAAACTTCACTTCCTTTCCTGCCTGTGGTTGAACTCTTATGACTTGGATCAGGTCTGAGACTCAGTTTCCTGCTGTAACAATTGGAATGATGCCACCTGCTGGAGATTTACTGTAGAAAAGCTCCGCCATGAGGAGAAGGTGTCTGAGTGCAAGCCATATGGTCAAGGTCCTTGGCGTCAGGAAGTGACGTTTGCTCGTGGGTACTGTCTATTAAGGCTACCAGTCAATCAACTTGAGGAGCCTCCCATTTCTGGGAGGAGGACATGAAGTAGGAAGCGGATGCTGGCGGAGGGGTTCTCACTCTTTTGGTTCCCGACCTCACCATAGTGGGTTGGATGATGGGGTCTCTTAGAAATAGTTAGATTTTTACCTTTCTCTCTGATCCTAATGCTCTTTAATAAATACTTAAACACGTAAATACTCTTGCTAAAGCTTATAATTTATTGGTGACCACTCATTAAATTTTAGATAGTATAGCTAGAATTTTAGCCCCCTTACACTGCTTTATAAAATAAGTGGGTTGAATTAGATGATTCCTGAGGACCTCTCCAGTTCAAAATCTAAGGTCAAAGGACTAGAAAAGTATTTAAAATCTTCTCTAGCCCTTTTGTTCAGTTTTGTACATCTCTCTGTGACCCTGTAGACCATATTGTCCATGGGGTTTTCTTGGCAAAGATATTGAAGTGGTTTGCCATTTCCTTTTCCAGTGGATTAAGGCAAAGAGAGGTTAAGTGACTTGCCTAGGGTCACAGGACTAGTGAGTGTCTGAGGCCAGATTTGAACTCGTCTTCCTGACTCAAGGCCCAGAGTTCTATCCCCTGACCTGCTTAGCTGCTCTAAATGCCACTAAATTCCTATCTGTGGAGGTTCGCCTATTCCCTGACTAATAAACTCATTTTATAATGGGATTCAAAAGTTCATCCATTCTAACACTGAGGCTTGAACCACCCAAGATGTTTTGTGGAGGAAATGATAAGCCTTCCCTCATCCCCCATCCCCATATGAGCTCTCACACCCAAAGGTCATGGAAGCTCAGCAGGGGTTGGATTTAGTCAGGGAGGAGTTGAGGAGTGTTGTCCAAAGAGAATGGAGTAGAAACATTTTAATCCCCTTGGACTTCAACCCCAAAGCACTTTCCTGTCTCTAAAAGAGGGAAAGCTAGACATTAAGACAGTGACCAGTCCTTCTTGCTATTTTCCTGGGAGTTAATGGAGCATGGGGAGGAAGATGTTCATTCTACTGTACACTCAGCAAAAACAACTGCTCTTAAGCTAAGGCTAGGAGATGGCAAATGACTCTCAAAAAAAAAATTGCCCACATGAAAAAAAAAAAAAACGAGGAATTTCATAATTCCTTCCATTTTGGTCCCAGTGTTATTTGTACTTGGGAAACTGTATCTATTGATAAGGATGATGGTGAGTATGATGAAGATCCATTAATTGGTTTTGCAGCTGATAGGCTTTTACTGGATATAGAATGCTACGATTTTCAGGGACCTTAGAACAGAGAGTGCAGAATGTCAGAACTGGATGGGATCTCTGTTCACCAAACTCATTATGAAATCATCAAAGAAATATCACATTCAAAGTTTAATGAGAATACATAGGCCAGAAAGATCACTGCTTCATGGGGAAGGGAAGAATCAGTAAAAACTTCATAGAGGAGGTGTAATTTCGGCTTGACTGACAAAAATGGGTCTTTCATTGTTAAAAGATAAATAGATGGGGCAGCTAGGTGGCTCAGTGGATAAAGCACTGGCCTTGGATTCAAGAGGACCTGAGTTCAAATCTGACCTCAGACACTTGACACTTACTAGCTGTGTGACCTTGGGCAAGTCACTTAACCCCCATTGCCCCACCAAACAACAACAACAACAAAGATAAATAGACTTGGAAAAGGTAATGTTTATTTATTTCTCAGTATGAATGTGTTCATCAAAGAGTAACCCAAGCCCCAAAGCCCATTGGTTTGGGACTCTCTCCCAAATTGTTGGGATTGATTACTCAATGCCCTGCACCTGTGTGAGAGGTAGACACAATTTTTTATAAAAGGAGTGAAAAGAGATGTGCTCCCAACACCCTCTTCAGGTGCTTCTGGTTTCCAGCCTCAAAAGAGAAGATGGATGATGCCAACCCTGCTTCAGGTTGTCTAAGGGAGAAAAAGACTCTGGGGAAAAGTTGGAATGAGAGGAGCTGGCAATCTCTACCATACCCCTATCCCCAGCTTGCTACACTAGAGACTTCAGGGAATTTCCTTTTAAGAGAAATCTGGTACTCTCTTTGATTGAGTTACTGAGTTCCATATGGGAGAACTCCTTTACTCTGTCTTGTCTAGAAGGTATTCTCATATCTATACATTCTCTGAGTTCTATTTTGCTACCTATTTGGATAAATGGGTTTCTTAGCCATTTGCTGTATGTGCTAGCATTCTGGGACTGGCATAAAGTGGGAAAGAGCATCACACCTTGTATTCAAAACTTGGTTTGCTCTGTTCCCCATTAAGAAATAGCAATCATGGTTTTAACGAACCTGAAAACTAAATCCCCTAAACTAACAATATTTAAGGGAGCAGATAGGTATAATTCTAGCCCTGTACCCCCTCCTTCTGAGGAGCACTGAGAGGATAGCTTCTGAGTCCCAGCTTCCTGCTTCCCTTACTGCCAGGAATTAATCTCCCATGGAGAAGGGGAGGGAAAGGAAATGCTAAAGATATATCTATTCTGGCCTTGCTGAGAGCCAAACTGAGACAACCTCACTGCAAAAGGATCATAAATTAAAAGTGAGAAGAGATCCTAGGGATCATTTAATTCAATCTTTTCATTTTATAGATGAAAAAACAATGACCCAGAAAGGGCAAGCAAGTTTATCCGGAGTCATACAGATAGTAAGCATCAGAGCCAAGACCTTTGACTCCTGATCAAGCCTTCTTTCTCCTGTACCACAGTCCTCCTGAAACACTTCCCTGAAAAACAGATTGTGAGAAGGTTAGGGAATGAAGAGTTTAACAAGAAGAACTAGTGCTGTAACTAAGGTGAGTGATCTGTGGCATTGTGCCAGGATGCTGAAATTTAGAGAGTATGGATTGCACACCTCCAGCACTGTAGGAACAACTAAGCTGAGCTTTGAGTCAGCAAGGATGGTTACTGATAATGGAATGCCATCCCCTTCTCCTCCCTCCCCCAACCCCATTACAGCCACAACCTGAGTCAGCTCCTCTCTGGCCTCACCCCAGCAGAAGCCTCGTGGTGCTTCATCTAAGTAAATATGAATTGAGGGCATGTTTTGTGCCACTTGCCTCAAGAGCAAAAAAATGCTAATTAAAGTTCTGATAAGAATAATAAAAGTTATATAAGGGCAGGAATAAAGTAGCTAAGGATGTACTAATGGGGCGGGGGCGGGGGGGGGGGGAGGAGCTAAGAAATAGCCTGGCTGTCCTCTGAGAGGGCAAGTACTATGGCTTAAAATAATAATTCACGTTTCTACAAGTACTTTATCAAGCTCTTCTTTCACTGAATTGTTATCTCCATTATAAAGATGAGCACTTCAAGTCAACAAGCATCTATTAAGCACTTACTGTGTGTGCCACGTGCTGTGATGGGCATGGGAATACAAAGAAAGGCAGAAACTCTGTCCCTAACCCCAAAGAGTCTACAGTCTAATAAACAACCTGAGAGTCTGCCATGGGAAGGGACCACTACCCCAGAGTAGGCTCATGGAAGGAAGGAAAAGCAAGGCTAGTACCCCCCAGACAAGTTACTCATCTTTCTGCCCTGGGGGATGGGAGTGGTGTTCATTAAATCAACAGTCGGGAAAGTTTCAGCATCAAGAGCTTTAGGAGTTGGTCCACAAACTTTACCGAACAGATACCAATTATAGTGTAACTCCCAATTAAGGGAAAACTCATCATTTCAATGTAATATGATTATATTAAATAACACTAGTCATGTCAGTGCAAAGACTGGGCCAGCCTCTAATTATGTGCTGCACGCAGACACCTCCAAGCAGAGGAAGAATAATTAGAACCTGATATCTCCCTATTTCAGTGTTGTTCTGACTCTTCTTCAGTGACCCTGCTATCATCCTCCTGCCTTCACTGGAGCAGAGGAATCATCTGGGTTTGTGACCGGGACACGTGGGGGTTATTAACAGCCACCTTACACTCCACCAGGTGCTCTTCGATCTAATGATCTTGCCTCCTGGCTGATCCCTGACCAAGACACTCCATCTCTCAGCTCTGAGCATATTCTCTGGCGATTTCCCCATGCCCAGAGTGCTACCCCTCCTCATCTCTACCTCCTGGTTGCCCTGGCTTCCTTCAAGTCCCAGATAAAAATCCTACCTTCTACAGGAAGCTTTTCCCAAAAATTCTTATTTCTAGTGCCTTCCCTCTGTTGTTTATTTCCTGTGTATTCTCTTGTTTGTACATAGTTGTTTGCAGATTGTGACAATTGAAAAGCTGAGAGACATAGTTTCTGGGTAAATTCATCATTTTACTCATAAGGCCAGTAGGTTATTAATAAAAGCATGGTCATTTGGTCATCTCTCTCTGACCAAAAATCATCATGGTGGTGCAACACTGAACTTATACACCCTTGAAATAGTAGGTGGCCAGTGGGGTCGTGAATAGACCCTTGCAACTAGAGATTATCGCCAGCCTTGGACTATCAATTCAAAGAATGTCCTCCTCTTCATTGGGTGGGGGGTCGGGGGGAGCAACTGACCACTCCCTGGATGGAGACAAACTGATCTGCTTCCACTCAGGTTTGAGTAGAACACAGTAAGCTTCCCCATCCTAGATTCCTTACAAGCTTGGGTTAAGTCTGAGTAAGATGAAGAGATTCAATGCAAGCTCATTATCAAGGAGAAATTGGATTTCTAAAAGTCAGGGCTTTGGAAGAAGGGGGAAGCTCTGAATCTTCCCAAGATATTGGTTATTAATAATAATTTCTTACAGCATTGTCTTCCCCATTAGATTATGAGCTCCCTGAGGGCAAGAACTTTTATCTTTCCTTGTATCTTCAGTGCTTAGCATGTTGTCTAGCACAGAGCAGACAGCACTTAATAGGTGCCCTAAGATCCTGTTTTGTTTCCTTCCATATTCAACATTATATGCTCTAAGGTCCCTTTCAGTTCTAATATTCTATGTTAAGTGTTCCAAAGTCCTTTACAATTTAGATATCCTATATCCTAAATTTCCCTTTCCTTTAAACATTCTGTGTTCTAAGGTCTCTTCCAGCTCTAACATTCCATGATTTTAGCTCGATTTCTTAGATAGTCCAAGTTCTATCAAGCTTTTGGGAATTAGTAGCACTTGTCATGAAGAAGTTGTTTTTCTAAAAACATCCTCTCCACCCCTTCCTCCCATCACCGCCCCCCCCCCACACACACACACACCACTCTTCCAAAAAGAGATTGGAAAGCTCATTTTTTCTTTAGCATTTGCATCCTTCATTCTCTCTCTCTCTCTCTCTCTCTCTCTCTCTCTCTCTCTCTCTCTCTCTCTCTCTCTCTCACTCTCCTTCCTTTCCAAATTGTGTATAATTAAATCCTACAATGCTTGGAAACTGTGACCAGAAGGCTCCAGATTGGATGGAAGTGGAAAGGGATTAGTTGGAGTGGCTCATTTCAGTGATAAGACTAATGAAGGAACAGCGGTAAGGTGTTTGTTTCTCTGGAGAAGAGTTTAACCTTGGGAAGGATTTCATCCAGGGAGGCTTGGCTGATGGGAGCCTGTCTCCTCTGGGCAGAGATCCATGATCACTGGCTCCGGATTTCACCCACTAAGATGGCAGATAGCTAAGTAAGCATTAAGCAAGGGATGCTGGCACTGGTTCCCAGGAAGCGGCTGAGAGCACATGTCTCAGAGAGCTTGAGGCCAGGACAAGAGCCAAGGTCAAAGGAGGGCTCAGAACCGTCCAAGTCATGTGCTCTCAGGAAAGAGGCTGCCATCCAGGACTGCTGCTGGCACAGGACATCCCCTCCTGACACCATCGGCCAGCTTGCAGTCCTGACACCATCTTAGCAGTGCTGGAGTAGAGGGGATGAGGCCCCACCCCAAGCACATCTGCCTTGTCTTAAGCTTTAAAACAGCATATTCAGGCACTGTCAGACTATTTTTCCAAGCCACCTGATGATAGGAGGATACTATTCATGGATATACTGCTCTGCTGGTCGAGTTAATAATTTCCAGGTACGAAGCTCATAAATAGGTAGTTTTGAAAGAGGACAGTTTGATCAGAGGAGTGTGACTGGGGGGGTTTGCTCTGGTTTTGTTTTTAGAAACACCATTAACTTGGGGTTCCAGTCCTGGTTGCTCCACTTAACAGAAAGAAACAAGATGCAAAGAAAGAGGTGGTGGAGGAAGAGAAAGCGGAAGAAGAGGAAGAAGAGGAAGAGGAAGAGGAGGAGGAGGAAGAGGAGGAGGAGAAAGAGGAGGAGAAAAAGGAGGAGGAAGAAGTAAAACAAGAGGAGAGGGATTTTATAGAGCTTTTGGGTTTGCACGATGCTTTAGATATAATTCATTGGCTTGAAATCAGGAAAACTCATCTTCCTGAGTTCAAATCTGGCCTGAGACACTTAACTAGCTGTATGACCCTGGGCAAGTCACTTTACCCAGTTTGCCTCAGTTTGTTCATCTGTAAAATAAACTGGAGAAGGAAATGACAAGCCACTCCAGTATCTTTTCCCAAAAAAATCCCAAATGGGGTCATGAAGAGTTAGAAACAACTGAACAACACTTATATAGCACTTTAGGGTTTTAAAAATCCTCTACATAACTTATCTCATTGTATCTTCACAACAACCCTATGAGGTAGGAGCTATTATGTCCCTTTTATAGATAAAGCAACTAAGACAGAGAGGTTATGTGATTTGCCCAGCATCATACATCTAAGTCTTGGTGTCTGAAACAGAGTTCAAACTCAGGTCTCTCTTATTCCTTGTTAAGTGCTCTATTTATGTCTGAGGTAGGATTTTTAACTCAAATCTTCCTGACTCCAAAACCAACACCCTATGTTACTGAATTGAACTAGCAATTTTTTTTTTCCCTTAAAAAAGGAAGCTAGGGGGTGCAGCTAGGTGGCGCAGTGGATAGAGCACCGGCCCTGGAGTCAGGAGGACCTGATTTCAAATCCAGCCTCAGACACTTAATACTTACTAACTGTGTGACCCTGGGCAAGTCACTTAACCCCGATTGCCTCACTTAAAAAAAAAAAAGGAAGCTAGACACATAGGGGTAGAGGGCTGAATGAGCAGAGAACACCATTAGGTCACTGCTGGGGAAGCTACCAGTGGAGTCTTAGGAGTGGGCTAGAGAGGAGTTCCTGTTGGGAGTGGCTGACCTGGGACTGGAAGCTCCAGTACCTTCATGTTTAACTAATCATTCTTGCTGCTCAATGAACAAGAATTTCTTAAGCACCTACTATATGCCAATCTTCTTACATCTTATTCACACCAAAATACCTTATGACATGGTGGTCTCCTTTCTGTCTCTTTCACAAGGTACTCATATAGCCCAACTCAAGGCATTTTTACTGACCGATCCCCATGACCTTTTCAGCCTCATCTCTGCTTCCTGGCTTTTATGGCTTCCTTCAATCCAAGCTAAAATTCTCCCTTCTACAAGATGCCTTTCCTGTTCCCCCATTAATCTTCCCTCTATTGGTTATCTCCAGTGTTTCCTGTGTAGCTCTTGTTTAGAGCTGTTTGCCTGTTGACTCCCTCATTATACTGTGATCTCCTCAAGAGCCGACTGTCTTTTTGCCTCTCTTTGTTTCCCCAGTGTTTAGCATAGTGCCTGGCATTTAATAAATATTTGTCGACTGTTGAGTGACAGGCACTGTTAGGCTCTGGGGATAGAAGGACAAATCATTTCAAAATCCCTACTCACAATCAGTTACTGTTATAAGGATTGCTGTTTTCTTCATAAAGTTTAGGCTTTTGTTGTTGTTGAGTCATTGCAGTCGTGTCCAACTCTTTGTGACCCTAATTTGGAGTTTTCTTGGCAGAAATACAGGAGTGGCTTACCATTTTCTTCGCCAGCTCAATTTTCAGATGAGGAAACTGAGGCAAACACAGTTAAATGACTTGCCCGGGGTCACACAGACAGTAAGGGGCTGAGGTCAGATTTGAATTCTGGTCTTCCTAACTCCAGACCTTGTGCTCTATCCACTGAACCCCCTTCCTGCCCATGTTGAGGCTACCTAGGGCAAAACCTCAGTGGCGTCACTCTTTTTGCAACTCTAGTTTCTGTTTGTTGACTAACTGCCCTCTGCATCCTTAGCCCCTCCAGCCCAAGGCCCAAAAGACACACAGAGCACCCTCTTTGAGCTTATGATGAATGGCCACCAAATAAGCCATAGAAAAGAAACAAGTTAGTCTTTAAAAACAAAAACTATCAGAAGGGCATGTGTCTGTTCCAATGACATGTTCGCCTGGTATATAGTAGCTACTTAAAAATGTTTATTGATTAAGTGACTGACCAAAATCCCTACAGGGCATGATGTCCCAATGACATACACCCAAGCCAGGTAGGAAGACTATAGACCAACTGAAAGCTGATTCCTGCCACTGCTGCCACTATCAGCTTCTGAGTCAGCCAAGGGATCAAACACCCAGCAGGCTGGGAAGTGAGTGGCTGCTAAATTATAGGGCAAAAGGCACTTAGGGTAGTGGGAGGGAGAAGAACAGGGAAAGCAAACTTCTATCTGGCAAGCATGTCTCTTTAAAAAATGCATTACCCAAACAAGCAGCAGGTCTTTTAATCCCTCCCACTCCTGCCTGAATGTACACTAATTGAAAATTAAGTTTTCAATTTAAAGCCATTTTCTAATTCTATCTCATTCAGGAGCAGTTAGAGCCCTGGTGTTTTGATGAATTCCCAATGTGTTTTTCATCTACTCCCTCAGGAAGCCAACAAAAGAGCCTTGTCAACTCACTAGTGACAGTAGGCGGGAAGGTTTGTGCAAGGGGACAGTTGTCATGGGAGTCAGAGAAAACAGGGACAGGACAGAGCTAAAGTTTCAGCTGAACCCCAATGACAGGCAGCAAGCTTTTCCTCTTCCCATTCCTTCCTTTTCATTCGCCTTCCGTTCAATTCTATTCAACAAATGCCATTTTTTTTTTAATTTTCTAGGCCGTCCATCTAAGGACACCGGGGATGTCTCACCCTTTTATGCATCACTCTCCTATTGTTTCCTGATTTAAGGGCCTCCTCAATGAATCAATCAATCAACAATCATTTATTAAGCAATTACCACGGACCAGACTCTATGCTAAACACTGGGGATACAAGGTATAATAGCAGACAGGCCCATGAGGGGACACTCCTTGAAACCATACATAGACATCCCCTGCCTGTTTTTAGTCTTTGAATCATGCTCAGACATTCTCTTACTGCTTCCAGTCCAATCACATGAAAATTGGCAGGCTAATTTCCAAATCTGTGATGGGTCAAGGATTAATACATATGATAAAGAAGTCTTCTAATTGGCTGAGGAGCCAGAAGTACTGATGACCCAAGGACTACTGAGCTGAAATTGAGTGTGCATAACAGATACCTCAGTTTCTTTTCTGTAATGTCTTAAAATGAGGATTGCTTAACTGTAACCTTTTTGCAAACTGTTTCTTCCTTCACAACAAGACTAATATGGAAATCTGTGTTACATGATTGTGCATATATAACCTTTATCAAAGTGTCTCTACCATCTTAGTAAGGAAGAAGAAAGGGAGGGAGAGATCATTTGGAACTCAAAATTGTATTTTTAAATGAATGTTGGGGGCAGCTAGGTGGCGCAGTGGATAAAGCACCAGCCCTGGATTCAGGAGGACCTGAGTTCAGATCTGGCCTCAGATGCTTGACACTTACTAGTTGTGTAACCCTGGGCAAGTCATTTAACCCTCATTGCCCTGCCCCCCCCAAAAAAAGTTGTCTTTATGTAGAATTTTTTAAAAATTAAAATACTATTTTTAAAAACAAGAACTGCTTTGAGTTACCAGGTGGGTTGGGGCAGATGGATTCATTCCCCCACCTAGCTGCCATGTGTCCAAGAGCCAGTGTTGCCTCTGTTTCTTTGGTGTTTATTCTTTCCTGATCTTGGGTTAAAGAATATTCTAAGGGAATGCCCAGGAGAACTGCTAAAATCAAGAGATCCAAAGGTTCTGTCCGAGAGATCCCTCCAGGATCTAGAAGGAGTTGTAAGATGCAACAAAGGCAATAACTGCAGCCTCAGATATCAAAAAACGACCAATCAACAACCTAGAAAGGTCCCTACAATACACTTGTAGGCACAGCAAGAACTAGAGAAATTGTAGGAGGGCTGATGAGCAACCTAACCTAGTAACAATCCAATAGCAATGTGATCTGTCAAAAGGGAATACTAGGGGCAGCTAGGTGGCACAGTGCATAGAGCACTGGCCCTGGAGTCAGGAGGACCTGACTTCAAATCCGGCCTCAGACACTTAACACTTACTAGCTGTGTGACCCTGGGCAAGTCACTTAACCCCAATTGCCTCACACACACAAACAAAAAGGGGATTACTACATTCTTTGAAGAAATAAGCCTAGTTGGACCACCCACCCCTCTAATGGAGATACTGTGACCTTTGAAGAGACAGCATAGCTAATCAACTAAGCAATCTGTCCATGACCAGTGAAATGAACTTTATGAGGAAAGGACTTCCAGGACTAAGAGTTGAAAGCTACCTTTTCACCATGTGTTCTCTACACACATGCCCATTACTATTGTACTGTTAGTTTGATCCCATTCTCCTTAGAAACACCATGTGTGGGGGCAGCTAGGTGGCTCAGTGGATAAAGCACCAGCCCTGGATTCAGGAGGACCTGAGTTCAAATCCAGCCTCAGACACTTGATACTTACTAGCTGTGTGACCCTGGACAAGTCACTTAACCCCCATTGCCCAGCAGAAAGAAAAAGAGAGAGAGAGAGAGAGAAACACCATGTGTGAAAGGGAACAGTGCACTTCCTGATTTAGGGGAATGTTTTATAGCAATTATTCTTGCTATGCTATCTTAATAAATACCCTTTTCTAAAAGCTATGGAATCAACTGGTTGATTGGTAGTAGGGAACACAGCAGTGGGGGCTCAGAAACTACAAGCCCCAGAACACTGAGAAAAGAGAAGTAGCAAACAACCACTAAAGATGTCATGCATGTAAGTGGAAATTAGGATGGTAAAGTGGGGGAAGGGTTAAACAAAAGGCAAAAACAGGCCCTATCCTCAGACAGAATACATGCTAATGAGAAGGCAGCATATACATATACACAAGCTGGGAAATAGCACCCAGGAGGCACCACAGAACAGGGGCTTAAGCTGGAATCTTGGGTGGTGGGGCTAAGCTATTGGCCGGAAGCCATCCTGAGGAGCCAGAGCAGAACTAATGCTATGTTCCACATCATGGGGGTGCTGCAATTTGAGCAGGAAGATGGCATCCCAGGCACCATCCACACCTGCAGCCATCTCTCTAGAATCCTGCTGTAACAAAGAAAGCTCTTCATGGGGCACCTGTCTGGTGAGAAGGCAGCCAGTGGCAGGGTTCGGAGGTATAAACTATGGATGAGACATCGGTATAATAACTGCTGCAACTGGCTATCAGAATTTGAGGGCCATCCTTCCTTCAAGGTCAAGGAACTGGTCCTTTGCAGACTCATGAAGTATGTGCGTCTAAAGGTGACACACCCACTGAAAAAAAAAAACAAATGCTATGGCAACTTCTTATCCTTTGGGGGGGGGGGGCTCCTCTTGTCTGCTAGGGCAATCCAGTCATTTTAACTTGGCATCTTTAGTGGCTGTTTGATACTTCTCTTCCCTCACCTTTCATCTTGCCACTGGACTCTGATAACTCTTGAGGAGAAAGTGAGGCTGATGACTTTGCACAGCTCTGCCTCCCTTAAATCCAGTTCATTCACAGGTCAAGAAATCATCCTTGTGATGTCATTGGTCCTCTTCAAGAAGAAAAGACAGGGGCAGCTAGGTGGCTCAGTGGATAGAGCACTGGCCCTGGATTCAGGAGGACCTGAGTTCAAATCTGGCCTCAGACACTTAACACTTACTAGTTGTGTGACCCTGGGCAAGTCACTTAACCCCAATTGCCTCACCCAAAAAAAGAAGAAGAAGAAGAAAAGACAAACAACAACAATCTTGTCTACGGTAGAATGTCTGATTCCAACTGAGGCCGATTCATCTCTGCTGATCTCTTGGTTCTAGGAGTACCATACAGTGCAGGCCTCTGTGCATTTGGTGGCCAGGGCCCCAGACCCCCAGCAAGAGACACCTACTACCTTTACTGTGATCTTAGCTGTGAGCCTACCTCACCAGCACAGTGCCATCTCTAATTTTATGTGAAACACAGAAAGCTGCTGGAGAAGGGAGGAGCACAAGCCTGTCTCTGAGAATGTGTGATTCAGTTTCCTTAAGCACAGATGCTGATTGTTGGTCTCTCCAAGAATCTCATGCTCATCTTCATGCACTATTCCATCCTGCTCCTGATGAACCGACCGACCTTGGTTTCTTGCTTGGTTGTTTGATTTCTGCACTAGTTACCTATGACATTGCTGGTGCCATAACCCTCGTGGCCTGAAATGGGCTAATTAACCTGATTCATGAGCATAATCTCAAGGACCCTGAATTCTGTTCCGAGCTCTATAGACTATCTCAATTCATATCTCTTTCATTTGAAGTAGTGAGCCCGCTTTTTTCACCTGGTAGACCTACTCTTGTCTTCCTCACATTTACCTGCTTATCGGATACATACAATATTGTTATTCACGACTCATTCTCGAAGAGGACCCATGACATCAGGAGAATAATGTCTTAATATAAAATGAAATAAATAGAAGGATCAGCTAGATGGTACAGTATATAGAGTGTTGGGCTTGGAATCAGGAAGACTCATCTTCTTTAGTTCAAATCCAGCCTTAGAGATTTACTAGCTGTGTGACCCTGGCCAAGTCACTTAACCTGTTTATCTCAGTTTCCTTCTTTGTAAAATGAGCTAGAGAAGGAAATGGCAAACCATTCTAGTATCTTTGCCAAAAAAAAAAAAAAACCAGGGTTATGAATAGTCAGATACAAGTGAAAATTTAAATCCCTTCACAATGTGTCCCCTTCATTATCTCTCCAGTCTTGGGCAGCTAGGTGGTTCAATGGATAGAGTGCTGGGCCTGGAGTCAGAAAGACTTGGGTTCAAATGTGGTGTCAGACACTTACTAGGTGTAAGACCCTGGGAAAGTCACTTAACCCTCTTTGCCTCAGTTTCTTCATCTGTAAAATAAGCTGGAGAAGGTAATGGTAAACCGCTCCAGTATCTTTGCCACAAAAACCCCAAATGGTGACATGAAGAGTCAGGCATGACTGAAATGACTGAACAACAAATGGAATATAGTCATAGAGTAGAAGGTGCTAACAAATAAAATGTGACCTCCTTAAGATCAGAGAATATATCCTGGGTCCCACAGACTTAGTATACTTTTTTTTTTTTTAGTGAGGCAATTGGGGTTAAGTGACTTGCCCAGGGTCACACAGCTAGTTAAGTATTAAGTGTATGAGGCCGGATTTGAACTCAGGTACTCCTGACTCCAGGGCCGGTGCTCTATCCACTGCGCCACCTAGCTGCCCCCTTAGTATACTTTCTAAGCACTCAATAAATATTTGTTTATTGAATGAATTGAAAGCTTCCATAGCTATTCCTTGGTTGGTTGGTCCTAGTGACTAGATGGATGATTGTAAAGGACAGTCCAGTTGAACATTTGGTTAGAATTTTAACTAACAAAAGCTTTCTTGTACAATGTAGCAAAAAGACTCAAAAGACCCAGGGTTCCAATCTTAGATCTGCCATCATCTTGCTATGTAACTTTAGGTAAGTTACATCATTTCTTTGGGCCTCAGTTTCCTCAGCTATAAGACAAGGGGTATGGAATAAACTCCAAGGACTCTTCCATGCATAAGAAACCTTAAGAGTTATGATCCCTCCAACTCAAATGTTTTATGTTTTACTGTCCATTCTCTCAAATAAATGTTTTGAACCTTTCAGAAAAGAGAGGAGAAATGTGATGCAGTTGCACATGCAATAGACTTGAGTCAAGAAACCTGAGTTTTAATACTAGCTTTAACACATTCATTTCTGAGCCTCAGTTTCCCCATCTCTAAAACAAGGGCAAAAATAGCTGCATTACCTAGTATAAACAATAGCTTCCAAATTGGTCTGCGTGGATTCTCAGAGGATTAATGACTACTTTAGGTTCTTGGAGCTGTGCTTCAAACATTGTTGATCATTAGCCCCCACCAGTGTGCTTACTATTAATAATCAGGCAGTAGACTTAATTAGAGTTTAACCATGACATTTACTAAGTCACTTCACTCTCCAAACTAATATTTATAGGACCAGCAGAGTGATTCTCCTAAGTCACAGGTCTGACTACATCAGTTCTCTACTAAATAAACTCCTGTGGCTCCCTATTATCAAATCAAACTCTACTGTGTAGCGCTTCAGACCATCATAACCTAGTTCCAATCTACCTTTCAAGTTTCATTGTTACTCACCTTTCATACTTTCCATGCCAGCCAATTCTTTCTGTTTCTTACACAGAACATTCCATCTACCATCTCCAGGTCTTTTCCATGACTGGAATACACTAACTCTTTACAATACCTTATTTCCTTCAAAACTCAACTCAATAAGTACCTTCTACCTGAAGCCTTTCCTCGTCCCACTGCCTCAAAATTACCCCATTTCCCCTCAAAATTACCTTGTGCTTAGTTTTAATATATTTTGTATGTTCTTATAGATAGAATATAAACTCTTTGGGGTCAGGGACTGTTTTATTTCTCTCTTTGTATTCTCAGAACCTAGCATGATACCTGGCACACAGTAGGTGTTTAATAAATGCTTCTTGGTTGATCATAAAGAACTGAACTTCAAATTGCTTACTACTTCTTTCTGTCTAATATGGGAAAGTTGACCTCTGTGAATTTCCAAGGTCTTTTAGTATCAAACATCACCTAGATATGGAAAAGTAGCCAATGAGATTCATTAGCCATTATATTGCTAAGCTGTGTGGATATTGAGAATTGTGTGTTGTGGGATAGATTTTTTTTAAATAAAGTTGTCAACTCCTAAAAGATAATAAAGAAGGAATACCCTGGGAAAATGTTTAAATGGTAAGGATCGAAAAATGAAAGAAAGATGCATACAAGACAACATAACACAATTATTCTTGACCTTCTCAAGCATAAGAACACTTAACATCAAATTTTCCAAACCTCTACATGCCAGTAGTTGAACTAATAGTATCTAGAGATTAACAGTATACACAATAACAAAAATACAATGTTTGAGGTGCATATCTCTTCTTATAATAGCACCAGGTCCCCTGGGGGTCTACAGACCCCAGGTTGGGAACCACTGGCATAGGGTCAGGAGAGAATTGCCAATGTTTACCAAACCTTATACTGCTATATCTGTCACAGTCTTATGTGATAACCCCTCTGGAGTACTCCCCCAACTTGTTCTCACACTCCCCATTTGGGTCCCCAGAAGATCAAATGCTATCTCAGGATGTACTTCTAACACAAACTCTCACAAGTCCCTACCAGTGTGCTTACCATTAACAATCAGCCAGTATGATTGATTAGCTTTTAGCAAAGGCATTCACTAAGATACTACAATAAGAATGGTTAGTATAAAATATTCCCCCCAAAAGCCATGGGCACAGTTACCCACAATTATTCACAGCATCCATGGGAAGAGTGAATTGAAAATCAGAGTATAATGGTAATGATACATGCTTATAGAGTCTCCACGTAACAAAGGATAATACAATTCCTGCTGCTAGACATCCTTTCTCTTTTTGTAGAATCCTAACAGGGGACGTCTAGGTGGTACAATGGATAGAGCACTGGCCCTAAAGTTGGGAGGACCTGAGTTCAAATGGGACCTCAAACACTTACTACCTGTGTGACCCTAGGCAAGTCACTTAACCCCAATTGCCTTAAACATCCAGAGTCATCTCTAGTCATCCTGATAATATATCTTGCTACTGGACCTAGATGGCTCTGGAGGAGAGAGTGAGGCTGGTGACTTTGCACAGCGCTTCCTAACTTAAATCCAATTCAGTGCAAATCATGATATCTTTCATGGTCCTCTTCCAGAATGAAGGACAAACAACAATAAGAAGAATCCTCACGAAACTCCTCTATGATTCAGCTTTCTGCTGGGTGTGTTGCTTAATTGGCCTCACAAGATCATTTCCTTTCTCAAGTCTATAACGAGCCTTTCTCTTTGCCACTAAAGGTCAAAATCTCTGATGCTGCCTCTTCTCTTGGGTGACTGTCTTTCCACATCCACCTAAGTATAATGTATATCTATGCTCCTAACTGGATACATTACCTTCTATTTGTCAAGTCTCTTTGATGCCATGATCAGTGGAAGGTGGGGAGGGGATGAAAGTCCTTTCTTCTGCTTTTCCACCCCAAAGGAGTGATTCCCTCATAGTGGCTTTTTTTCCCTCTATTTATGGCTCCAACTCCAACAAACTCTGAACTAAAACTTCTACTCTGAACTTCCAAACTTACTTGTTATTTTTATATGTAGAACATCTGATTCATTCAACCAATCACACGATGCTATTTACCATGTAGTGTCTACTACTTTTAATCCTGTGGCCAAAGCCCTATAATCTTCCGGAGTTGATTAAGAATTTATTCACATATTGCCAACTGCAGGAAAATTCCTTAGAATTTTTATGATGACATTCTGGGCCTGTTGATTGATTGATTGCTTCTTTGATTATGTCAGCTGAGGTGAGGAATGAAATTCCTTTTCATACACTGATTACATTCTGGGCCTTCTGTGATATTACATTAATTAGGGGGCCTGTGGGTAAAACTTCCTCCCCTTACACTTGTTACTTGGTTTACATATACCTGACTTTAGACTCTAAAATTAACCCAATCATGTCTCTAATGCTGTATCCAAAGTAGACTTAAGAGAAGCCCCTTTTTCCCCCAGGGCAATGAGGGTTAAGTGACTTGCCCAAGGTCACACAGCCAGTAAGTGTCAAGTGTCTGTGGCCGAATTTGAACTCAGGTCCTCCTGAATCCAGGGCTGGTGCTTTATCCACTGTGCCACCTAGCTGCCCCTGAGAAGCCCTTTTAAAACAAAACTATGAGAATTACTAGCAGAGGATGCATCCTTAAAAAGATGGAGAAACCAACAAGAGGAACTTCTAGCCTGGATTCTTTGCAACACAGAATAACTACGTGCTGAGGTGGGAATAACAAGAACCTTGGAGGAGAGTGGACAATGCATCACAGACTTTGTGGTGGAGGAGAAAAAGCCAGGCAGAGATTTGTTTATTCTGAGAACAGATTAAAGGATTCATACAACCAGGAAGTTTGGGAAATTCTCAAAATGATAGAAATTCTGAAGATACAAAGAAATTGAAGAGGGGATTATCATCCGGGTATAAACTGGACAAAATGGTCTCTGAAGTCACTTCCAGCTCTGAGATTCTGTGATTCCATCTTCCATGTGGCTACTAAACAAACATTTCCAAGTCACAACTCTGACCACATCTTCTCCCTACTCAAAAGCCTTCAGAAAATCCCTACTTCTTCTGCCATGAATTACAGACACCTCAGATTAGTGTTTGAAGCCTTCCGAAGTCTAGGTCTGTCTACCTGCCCAGTCCTATTTCATATTCTCTTTCATGAGTCCTGTTTTCAGATCAAAGCAGACTCCATGTCATCTACTTTTCCCATGCATTTTCACAAGTTGTTCCACCGTCATGGAATGTACTACCTCTTCTGCTTCTCCAAACCTTTACTTTCTTTCAAAGCTTGGCTCAGAGATCACCTGTTCCAAGATGTCTCTCCTCATTGTCTCAGTTGTTAATGTTCTCTACCACTTCAAATATATATTGTATTTAACTAAAAGGCAGCTAGGTGGCACAGTAGATATAAATGCTAGCTATCAGTATTGCTATTATTTCCTTATCTTTAGATGGGTTGTAATCTCCTGGTTTGGGGTTTGGGGGATTTTTTTGGTCTAGCCAAGTGTCTTTCAAATAGTTGGTCCTTATTATTAATAATAATAATGGCTAGGGGCAGCTAGGTGACACTGTGGATAGAGCACTGGCCCTGGAGTCAGGAGTACCTGAGTTCAAATCCAGCCTCAGACACTTAACACTTACTAGCTGTGTGACCCTGGGCAAGTCACTTAACCCCAATTGCCTCATAATAATAATAATAATGGCTACCATTTATACAGAGGTTCAAAGTTTGCAAAGCACTTTAAATACATTCTCTCATTTTATCCTCACAACAACCCTGGGAAATGGATGCTATCATTATCCCCATTTTATGGTTTAGGGCACTGAGGCAGAAAGAAAGTCAAGTGATTTGCCCATGCTCACAGTTAGTAAGTGTCCATGGTCAGATCTGTATTCAAGACTTTTTGACTCCAGCTCCAGCATTCTATCCACTGCTCCATCTAGCTGCCTCTATCAAAGTTTGGAAAGTACTTTACGTATGTGATTTCCTTTGGCCCTCACAACAACCCTCTGAGGTATGTGCTGTTATTATCCCCAATTTATAGATGAGGAAACTGAGTCTAAGACAGGTTAAGTGACTTGTTCAGAGTCACAAAGCTACTAAGTGAGAGAGGGAGGATTTTAACTCAGGTCTATCCTGATAACAAGGACCATCTGTCTTTGTTTTTGTTCAGTCATCTCAGTTGTGTCTGATTCTTTGTGACCCCATTTGGGATTTCCTTGGCAAAGATACTGAAGTGGTTTGCCATTTCCTTCTCCAGCGCATCTTACAGAAGATGATACTAGCAAACAGGATTAAGTGACTTGACCAGAGTCACATAGCTAGTAAGTGCCTGAGAGCAGATTTGAACTCAGGAGACTAAGTCTTCTTGACTCCAGGTACTGTACTCTATCCACTATGGCACCACCTGGCTGCCCAAAGTTAAATGCCTTGTCCAGGGTCATATACCTATTAAGTGCTGAATCTGAACTCAGGTGTATCCTGACTCCAAGTCTCCATTGTACCACCTGACTTCCTGATAAACATTATTGACCAGTAATAAACATTTATTGAATACAACTTGGTTGAAATGTTTAGCATGAAGGAAAAAAAGATAAACTATGCATAACAGCCATCTTCAAGTATTTGAAGGACTGACTTATAGAAGGGTGATTAGATGTATTCTGTCTGGTCCCAAGAGGGGAACCAAGAGCAGTGGGTAAAGTCAAGAAAAATTATAGTTTCAAAAATGTGGAGCTGGAAGACACCTAAGCCTAACCAACAGGGAAGGAAACTGAGTCCAGACACAGATCCTCCTAACTCCAGGTCTGTTAGTCTCTCCACTCGTTACACTCCAAAGGAGAACAGACTGCCTCAGAAGGCAGGCTGCCCCTCACTTGAAGTCTTTGAACAAAGGCTAGATCACCACTTGTTAAGTATATTGTCATAGAAGGGATCTGTGTTGAACTTCATGGTTGCTAAGATCCCTCCAAACTCTAAAATTCTGTGATCCTTATCATAAGATCCTAGAGTTCAAACTGAAAAAGACCTCCAAGATCACCTAATCCAACCCCTTCCATTTACAGATGAGAGCACTGAGGCTTGGAGAAGTGTTAAGAAGTTTGCTGAAAGTTACACAGAAAAGGAAGAAGAAGAAGATGGAGGAGGAGAAGAACAAGAACAAGAACAAGAAGAACAAGAAGAAGAAGAGGAAGAAGAAGAGAGGAAGAGGAAGAAGAAGAAGAAGAAGGAGAAGAAGAAGAAGAAGAGGAAGAAGAGGAAGAGGAAGAAGAAGAAGAAGAGGAAGAAGAGGAAGAGGAAGAAGAAGAAGAAGAAGAAGAGGAAGAGGAAGAGGAAGAAGAGGAAGAGGAAGAAGAGGAAGAAGAAGAAGAAGAAGAAGAAGAAGAAGAAGAAGAAGAAGAAGAAGAAGAAGAAGAAGAAGAAGAAGAAGAAGAAGAAGAAGAAACTAAGTCCTTTCACTCCAATTCTGGGGCACATTCCATTGCTCTGTGATGTTTCCGAGAATGCTTTGTAACCAAGTCTCCCCAGATCCCCTTCCACAAACACACATACCCAAAGAAAAAGATTTGAGTATTTTCCATGGTTTCACTTGAAACCCAATGAATCCCATCCCACCTACCCCCAGACTATTTGAAAGGAATAGGACTGGGGAGGGGAGGAGTGGAATGGGGTTCGTTTTTGTTGCAAGTTTTGGTTTGGAGATTTTGTTTTGATTTGGAGATTTTTTTGCTCACAAAGAGAAATGATGGGTCTTTACCTCCACCTGCTGGATAAGGAGAGCAGTTCCTTATAACGTCTAAAAAATACACCTACTTCCTAGATAGGGAAAATATTTTTCTTTTTTAAAAAAATAAGTTTTATTGATGTCTTTTATTTTTTCCATCCTCATAGTTTACCCCAGTGTCTTTCCTTCCCCCTTACCAAAGCACCATCCCCTATAACAAATAATATTGCTTAAAACAAAACCAAAAAAAGGCGGGGTGGGAGGGGGGGAATCAGCATAACCGATCAATACATCAAAAAAAGTCTAAAAATACATGCAGTTTGTAAGATTTGTGGGACTTCCACCTCTGCACATTTCTTCTTTCAAACCATTCTTGTGAAATGATCATGTTAGATTCTGTATCATTTTTATTGATACTGTTTACAATTAATTCATTTTGTCCTATAACTGTTTGATTCATTGTTCTTTGTCTCTAAACTTAGTTCAGAAATTCAGCTGGCCTGCAACGAGTTAAATGCAGTTGTCTTGCTAATCACTGTTCTATTCTTGCCTCAAGGAGTTCTGCTATCCTTAGGGAGTGTGGGTGGATACTAGGGAGCCTGGTCTAATATCTTTATACCACCAAGCTATCCTTCAAGGATGTCTGGTTTGCTATCCAAAGAGGTCTAGTCCATTATCTTTTTTCTTTTTTTTTTTCTTTTTTTTTTTTTGCAGGACTATGGGGGTTAAGTGACTTGCCCAGGGTCACACAGCTAGTACATGTCAAGTGTCTGAGGCTGGATTTGAACTCAGGTCCTCCTGAATCCAGGGCCAGTGCTTTATCCACTGCGCCACCTAGCTGCCCCTAGTCCATTATCTTTTAACCATGTAGGTGGACTCAAAAACTGAATTTTTTTTAAGTCCCTTGATTCCCAAATTCTAACCAATTATAGAGGTCCCCACAACCAATCATTTTGTCCTCAACCCCATGTGGTCACCTATCCTGTTCCGTTCTTTGTTTCATTCTCCCAAAAACCTATAAAAACAAAATTGTCCCCCTCCTTCAGGGTCTTAACTTATTTGGGAAGTTGAAATCCCATTTATTGGTAAATTCAAACTTTACTAATAAATTGATCATGCTTGGAACTTTGTGCATCAGTTTACCTTATTTTAACTGTCACCGCTGTACTTTATAATTTTGCAACATCCACTCTTGATTTGTGTGTGGTTATACTTTCCATTGACGCTGTTGTAGTTGTGGTGTACATTGTTCTCCTGGCTCTGCTTACTTCACTTTGCATCATTTTGTGCAGATTTCTCCATGTGTGGAAGCAGCGATGTACTGGGGGGAACTATAAGTTCGACCACTTCACACAGTTGTTGTGAATGCACCCTTGGATCAATCCAATAAGCATTTACTGAGCACCTCCATGTTAAAAGTACCATGATAAGCTCTAAGTAACTAAAGACAAGGTGTAAACCCCACCCCTGCCCTCAGAGGCTACCTCCTAACATAAATGACCCAGGTACATTTTGAGGATCTCTCATATCCTTAGTCTTTTACCTTCACTCTGATTGAGCTTGGAAACATCACCATCTGGAATTTCCCCAAGGAAAGCCTAACTAGGCTCAAAACATATTGACCAAGCCTGGGCTGGAGAAACAAGTACAAAGGATGAAACAATCCCTTTTTGCAAGAAGTCTACATTCTACTGGAAGAGACAAGTATATGTTTTTTAAAAAAGTATATATGTATATGTGTATGTATATGCATGGATATATACATATATGCATGTATTCATGTATCCACATGTATAGATATATGCATATATATTTGCATACACCATGTGTATATGCATATGTGTATAGTATAAATACAAATACAAAAATAATTACAAATACACACAAAGTAGTCCATTACAAGGATAGATCAGCCTAAGCTTCATGGAGAAGATGGTGCTTGGGTTATATCTTAAAAGAAGAGAAGGACTCAATGAGGGAGTGCATGCCAGGTATGAGAGATGGCCAGTGCAAAGCCTTGAAGACAACAATGAAATATCATGAGTGAAGAAAAGAAAGAAGGCTGGCTTGACTGGATCTCACAGTATAGGAGAGCATGACCAATGAGGCTGGGAATAGAGGTTGGAGCTGCATATATGGCTCTAAAAGCTAACTGAGGAGTTTATCTTTTATCCTAGAGTTGACAGAGGGCCCCTGGAGTTTGAGTATGGGAGTCACGTGGTCAGATCTGTTCTTAAGGAAAATTATTTTGGCAGCAGTGTGTAGGATGAGCTAGAGTGGGAGGAGATGAGTCAGGGAGACCAATTAGGAAGCTGTTGCTATAATTTTAAGTGAAGGCCCGAACTAAGGTGGTAGATGTGTGAGTAGAGAGAAGGGGACAAAAGTAAGAGATGTTATGAAGGCAGAAATAGCAGAAAGTGAAGGACTCACATCTGCGCCCACAGGATGATATTCAAAGATAGAAATAGTAGCAAGTGCAGAAAACATTCATACTCAAGCCTTAGTCTTCAAACTGAGAGTAACCCAGAATCACAAAATTTAAGAATTGGGAGAGATCTCAATGGCCATGTAATGGCCAAGTAATACCTAAGAGGAATTCCTGCTGTAACATACTAGCAGGTGTTGGCATTCATAGTAAGAAGAGTGCTGGACTTGGAGCCAGGGAGATCTGCATTGGAAGACTTCTTCAGACACTTAGAACGGTGTGACACTCAGCAAATCCCTGTATTTCTCTGAGCCTCATCTTTAAAATGATGGGGTTAGGGGGCAACTATGTGGCACAGCGGATAAAGCACTGGCCTTGGATTCAGGAGTACCTGAGTTCAAATCCAGCCTCAGACACTTGACACTTAACTAGCTGTGTGACCCTGGGCAAGTCACTTAACCCCCATTGCCCTGAAAAAATAAAAAAAAAAAGATGGGGTTAGACTCTAAAAGTCTTCTGGTTCTGACTTGATGATCTTATGATAATTTGTTGTCCAGTCTCTGCTTAAAGATCTCCAAAGAGTGAGAATCCAGTAGATCCAGAATCCTAGAGACCCAGACACAGTCTCCATGACTTATGCAGTACCTGATACATGGGAGGGATTTTAGAACCACTTGTTCACTTAACTTGATTTCTACTGCCCTAGATAAGGCTTCAGTATGGGAGGAAACTGGGCTCTGCGCTTACATCAATATCCAGGGTCCATTTGTCTATACCACCTTGCTCTTTCCCTGGCGGATCTCACCTTAAAGGCCCCAGTTACTGTTTACTGCAGTTTTGCCTTCTGTAAGACATTCCATCTCTCTGCTCCAGCATTTTTTTCTGGCTGTCTCCCATGATCCCTCATCCCTGCCATGTTCTCCTTTCTCAACTCCACGGATTTCCCAACTCCTCTTACTTCTAGTGCCTTTCTTCTGTTAATTATTCCCTATTTATCCTGTAGGGACCTTCAGGAAGGACTAGCCCCTCCAGTATGAGGGCTTGCCAAGCCCTTTTCAGGGTTGCTCATCCACCTTTGGTATCCACATGTCATCCAACTGTCATCTAAGGCTTCAATAAGCTGTCACATGCAGAGCAGCCACACCCTGGTAAAAACCATCTTGGCAGATGGACTAAACCAGGCTGAGGGTAACTGACTGGCCTCAAACCTGACTTAGGGGGATGTCTGCTCCAAGCATGTGAAGGCTTCCCCTGGTGGAATGGGTAGATTAGAACAATTTGCTCCAATGGCCATGAAGGATGTGGAGCACTCAGAACCTGGTCAGACATGGAAGACACCAAAGTGTCTGCATCCTGAGCCATCAGGAGTTGTCTTGACTTTTATCTTGCCATTGGACTTCAATTCCTCAGGAAGATATAGTGAAGATGACATCTTTGCACAACTCTGCCTCACTTCAATCCAATTCACTCAGACATCAAAGGGATGTCACTGGTCCTCTTTGAAAATGAAAGACAAACAATAACAATTTATCCTATATATAGTTTGCTTTGTATATATTTGTTTGCATGTTGTCTCCCCATTAGATTGCAAGTTCCATGAGGACAGAGACTGTCTTTTGCTTCTTTTTGCATCCCTAGTGCTCGGCACGGTGCCTGACACATAGTAGGTGCTTAATAAATGTTGATTGATTGGTTGGTTGGTTGTAAGTCAATTTCTGGAGCCACCTCCTTCCTAGTGCCTTTGCTGACTTCTGTAGCTATGCTGCTATCCAGCAGATGGTGCTCATCACCTTATAACCGGTGTCTGAGCTGCTTGTGATGAATCTCAACACGCCCGCAAAGCAGAATATGCCTCCATTCTTTTACAATCTGATTTTGCGCCCTCGTATCTTACAGTCTCTACCCTTTGCTCCAAAGATTTATCAGGGCGATGGATAGAGGAAAACTGCCTGCTTGCACTATTCAGACAAGTGTTGGTTTTTCCATGCCTAGCCAATTTAAGGGGAATCAATTCCATTTGTCCACTTTCTCCCTCGGTATCCTATATGTTTTTACCCTTTACTCAAGTCAGCACCTCCCAATGAGTCCCGGGATTCAATGATAAATGTCTTGTCCCCTTGTTCCTTCTCTTTCCATTCCCCTACCTTTCTCTCAGAAGCTGAGATAGGTTTTTCAATTAAACTGGGACTGCTTTAAGAAAGACCTAAAAAAAAAGGGAGGATAAGGGATGGATAAAGGCCCAAAGTCCATTATTTTGCCAAGTAAAGAAAGCCCTTTCTAAATGGTAAAGCACTAAACAAATAGGAACTATTTTCTTTAATATCAGTGTCTTAAGATGTCAGAAAAAAAGACCAGCCACTTTATAAAAAATTTTATACAGGAAAGGGCCTTTGATCAGAGTCGTACTTAGGGTGGAGCTACTGGTGCTTTGAACCAGTTTAGAAGATTATGATAACACTTGTACTTCAGCAAGAATTTAAAAAAAAAACAAACCCTGATCATAGCATCTATTTAGGAAAAATAATTAATTAAAGTAGGAAGCTATCCCTTAGCATGCTTGTCCCCTCCATTCCTCATCTCAATCCCGGTGTCAATGCCAGGGTTATATTCTACCACAACTGAACCCCAGGTGAGTTGCTCCCCAGCCCAACCCAACCTTGCCCTGCTTCCTCCCCAAACTATAGTTTCCTAGACAACTTGATAATCCAAGATCTTTTCCCTAAATCTCTCTCCCTCAACAACTCCCACACAACTGAATCTGTCTTAAAAAGTTGATGTGAAGGCATTATTCATACTGATTGCTCCCAGGTACATTTTGTTTTGCTTTTCCCAGGCACCAGAACTGCTGGTTACAACTCTAGCATTGAGAAATAAAGTCACAGATGGAAAAAAGCACTCAGCTTGGAGTCAGAAGACCTGAATTCAAGTCCCAGACCTGGGTGACCTAGGACAAGTCACTTAACCTCTCACAGCCTGTCTCTTCCCCCCATACAATGAAGGTAATGGGACTAGATAATCTCCATGTCCTTCCAGCCTGAGATCCTATGATCTTGTGAGTCTCCCCATCTCACTCTCATTATTTAGTTTAACCCTTTCAACACAAGCCACCGAAGTTATCTCTCTCTTCAGTGTCCTTCCAGCTCAAGGGGCACACAATGATGAACATTGAGGGCACTGCCACAGTGGGGAGACCTCTCAACCTCTGACATCACTGGGGGAGAAGGGAAGGATAGAGTTCCTAAAGCAAAGATGCACATTGGGTTCCACCGTAGATACTATTTTGTTTATTCTCTACTCCTCCCACCCCCACCCTCTATCACCACTTCCTCCTCCCCATGTCCCAGAACAAGCAGATCTTCCCAAGACACAAGGATCCTTGTACCTGCAAAAAAGAAAGGACTTGTACATGATCTCCCCATCCCAGGATGTGACCCCCACTCAAACCTATTATTGATCACTTCATGGCTCAGTGAAAGCCCTAAATGAAGAAATAACCATGAATGTGGAGTATGAGGACATGGGTTCAAATCCTAGTGCCACTACCTGGGCAAAATTACTTAGCTGCTGTGAGCTTCACTTTCCTCTACAATCCTTTCCAGCCCTAAATCTATGATCTTATGGTGCTATCAGCTATGAATCCCAACACAGGGAAGGCCAAGCCCCTTAAAATATTTCTCCTCTGTAAAATGAAGGAGTTGTACAGAATTGTCAATGGCCTTTGACTCAGTGAACCCACCATTGAACCTTAACCCCAAGGAGATCAAAGGATTGAAATTCAAGTTGTTTTGAGGCCAAGTCCAGCACTTCATCCACTATGCCACCTATTAAATTAAATATGATTAAATATAGGATTCAAATAGGATTGAATATGATGATCTTGGTCTTGGATTACAAACACAATACACTTCCCTCCTCTCAGTAAAGTGGGGGAATACAAGAGATTCTGAATGGTCCACAAGCTGTCAGATACATTTACTACACCAATCATTTGACTTAACTCTTTGTCACAAGGCCTGGATTTAGTGTGCATTGAGTATACCAGGAAGCAGTTATGGGATGCATTTAAAAAGCCATTGATAAAACATTTTAAATATAATAAAAAATTAAATGGGAGCATTAGACTAAATGGACTAGATTAGTCTCTAAGGTCCGGTGCCTTTCTCTAATACCAGTGCTGATACTGTGGGCTTCAAATAGTTAGAAGACCTGAGCTCTACTAGGTATATGAACTCAGGCAAGGTACTAACGTCCCTAAGACTCAACTTCCTCCTTATGAAAATGAGGAAATTGGGCAGCTAAGGCCATAGTGAAGAGTAGGGGGAGGATTACTCATTAAAGAAAGGATAGAGGTCATCAAAGATAAAATAAATCATTTCAATTACATAAAACTAAAAGGCTTCAGCACCTACAAAATCAATGTAACTAGAACAAGAAAGGAAGCTGTCAAATGATGGGGGAGGGGGTGGAGAACCTTATATTAAGTATCTCAAATAAGAGTCTAATATAAAAAATATGTAGGGGAATAAGAAAAATATAAAAGACCAAGACATTTTCCAATGAATAAATGGTTAAAGTATATAAACAGACAATTCTCAAAAGAATTGCAAATGTTAACAATCATATGAAAGATTGTGCTAAATCACTAATAATGAGAGAAATGCAAATCAAAACAATTCTGAGGTTTTACCCCAAATCCAGCAAACTAGCAAGAGATGAGAGCAGCCAAGTGGAAAATCAGGCATGTTGATCTACTGTTAGTGGAGCTGTGAATCGGTCTGACGATTCTGTAAACCACTTTGGGAATATGCTTTAAAAAATGATTAAAATGTCCATCCACTACACTTTGACCCAGAATCCCATGACTAGGTGTGTACCCCAAGCAGGTAAAAGACAGAAAGATGGGTCCCACATTCACCACAATTTACAACAGCTTTTTGTGTTAGTAGTAAATGCCCTTCAGAAATATCTTCATAGGAGGGTCCCAGTGGCCATATGTATTCAGTTACATAAGTGGATCCAGTTGCTGGCTGTCACAAAGGATGGTGGGTAGGTATATCATAAAGATACTGAGTGGCCATAATTGGGTGATACATCAACACATCATAATGTTATTGTACCGTAAGAAATTATGAACATGAAGAAGTCAGAGAAATATAGGACTTGTATAAACTGATGCAAGCTGAAGTAAGCAGAACCAAGAAAATTATATTTACAATGACTACAACATTGTAAATGGAAAGAACAACAGCAATAGAAAGAATATTTGTAATTATAATGACTGATCTTGTCCCCATAGAGGACATAAGAAAATGCACACCCTTTCCTTCATTGGAGAGATAGGGGACTATGGTGTAAAACATTGTTTATACTATCAGACTCAGTTGATTTGTTGGTTAATCTTGCTGAATTTTTTTCTTTCTCTTTTATTTTTTATTGTTCCCTATAAGGGAAAAGATAATTTAAAAAAAACTATCAGAGAGACAGAGACAGAAAAAAAGGGGGGGGGTATTAAAATAAATGGCCTCTTAAAGCCCCTTCCAGTTTTTTTTTTATTTTTTATTTTTGCAGGCAATGGGGGTTAAGTGACTTGCCCAGGGTCACACAGCTAGTAAGTGTCAAGTGTCTAAGGCCGGATTTGAACTCAGGTACTCCTGAATCCAGGGCCAGTGCTTTATCCACTGCACCACCTAGCCGCCCCAAGCCCCTTCCAGTTTTAAACCTATTATATATTGAGATAGTTTGGCTTCCCCAGAATTACTTCTTATCAACTACCATAGCAAGTTGCTTAACCTCTCTTAATTTGCCTCTCAATTTCCTAATTTGTGAAATGAAGGAGGTTGATTGGATGATCCCTAAGTCTTACTCTAACATTCTTTAATTGTGAGTAGTGTTCTTACCCTTCTCCCTCCAAGCCAACCCAAAACAAACACCAGCATACCCTGGGACTCCAAAGTAGCCTGTTTCATTTTTAGAGACAGTGGTCATTCCTTGTGTTTAACCTTAGGAATAGGGATTGAAAGATTAAAATTACACCTGTCACTGGATACCAAGCCCTCCCTGGCATCTCCTGTCACGCTCAGAGTTGGTTTTCATTACTATGAAATCTATACCATGAGTAAGAATAGCTCCTGCAGACAGACACAGGCTTGAATAGAAGAAAGTTCTCTGGATCTATAGTGAGGAGAGACAGGGCTTTCAGTCTTACCTGGGGTCGGTTATGTGTAATTTAAAATTCTAAATGTGGGTTCTAATCTGTCGCCCCAGTTTTGGGAGGAAACTGACTAAAATCACTGATAAATGAGTTTAGGTTTTTTAAGAGTTTATTGAAAGATAGTAAAAGAAAGAGAAAGATTGAGAACAGATTTCTCATAGCCTGGAAATCCTTCCCTTCCTAAACCTCCCACTTCTGAAGTCCTCTCCCACCACTCCAGTGTCTCACACCAAAAGTGGAAGAACTCTCACCAGCATCCGCTTCCTCCTTCATGTTCCCCTCCCAGAAATGGGAGGTTCTTCAAGCTGATTGGCTAGTGTCATTCAAATTCATTGGTTCACTGGACCTGAAGGTGGTCTCAATGTAAAGTTCAAAGTTTTTAGTTTCTGAGAACAATACCCTCTTAAGTACTGGCCAGATGTACTTATAATCTAGTTAACTGGAAGTAAGCCAGTTAGCAGTCCGTCGGTCAACTTATCCAATTCAATCAGTTTAAATCAGTCTCCAGGTGGGCCCCTGAGTATCTGATAAATCTCCTCATCTTCCACATTCCATTATGTTGACACAGTTACTAGCTGTGACCTTATGAGCAAGGCATCTATCTCTGAACCTCAGTTTTGACATGTGTAAAATGGACGTATTGTCTAAGATTTTACAAAACTCTATATAATTATGAGGTATTATTTATTCACTCTCATGTTCATATTTTTAGTCATCCCTCACCAGGAAAATCTTCCATTGCCGCCTGTTGTACACTGTGAAGGGCAGGGCACATCAGACAGCAGGATCAAAGATGGCAAAGTTCTCAGTAAAAGATGGAAACTATCCATGAAGACTCTTATCATTTCTGCTTATCTGTCCCTGTTCAGGGCCCAACTGCCTATTTTAAGAAAACAGATTTCACAGGGTTCTTTAAAATGGACTCTGAGGAAAGGCCATGAAATGACATTCCAGATAAAATGGGGAGGGGCAGCTAGGTGGCACAGTAGATAAAGCACCAGCCCTAGATTCAGGACAACCTGAGTTCAAATCCAACCTCAGAAACTTCACACTTACTAGCTGTGTGACCCTGGGCAAGTCACTTAACCCTCATTGCCCTGCCAAAATAATTAATTAATTAAATAAATAAAATAAAAATAAAATGGGGAAGGGGTGTTAGGGAATAAGGACATTCAGAAGTCAAAGGACCTGGGTTCAAATTCAACCCTGATGCTTCCTGGCTGTGTGAGCATGAGGAAGTTATTAACTTCATTCAGCCTCATTCATTTCCCCCTCTGGCCCCTTTGGAAAAACAAGCTTCCATGCCAATTACTATAGGGATAGCACATGTGAATGGTCATGGCATTCTAGCCTGGATGAGATAGGGAGACATAATCTCAAAAATAAATAAAATAAATAATTTGAAAATAAATATGTGAAAATTCCTGTGCATAAAACAGAAGCCAATAACAATTTGAAAGTGAAAATAAAGTTACTCCTGATTTCATTCTGGGGCTTCATCTACTCTAGTCTCAAAAGGAACCTGGTCTCAATGCTATTCTCATCCCCTCTTTAATCTACTGTGATAGGCAGCTGGATGTCAGGGTAGATAGAGCATTGGGCCCGGAGTCAGTAAGACCTGAGTTCAGATTCCACCTCAGTAGCTAAACCTTGCTACTCAAGTCACCTTGAGCAATTCAATTGCATTCTATTTGTTTGTCTATCTCAGTTTCCTTATCTTTAAAATGGAGACAATAATAGCACCTACTTCCCAAGGGTGTTGTGAGAATAAAATGAGATCGTTTTTGGAAAGTGTTTATGTAAAATTTAATGCACTGTATAAATGTAAACATTGCTGTTATTGATGGGTATTGTTAAATATGCGATTTGAGTCCCCAGCCAGACTGTACCAGCCAATCCTGTTTGGCTTGATGAAATCTCAATAATTTAAATCTGTAACCAGAGTCAATAAATATCACAATCCAATGGAGGTGGTGGAAGCGGCCAATGATAGAGGAATCACATTTAGATGTATGTGAACACAGTGGTGGTTTTGCAGAGTAAGACCCTAGAAAAGAGAAACACTAGGGAACTTTAGAAAAGCACTGATAAGACCACAAGGAAGACTCTGAAAGGGGCATGAGACTTGACTATCCAGGAGAGCTACAGACCCTGATTTTGGGATGGGGTTTGTGGGTCAGGAAAATGTGCAACTGAGATCAAAGGGGGGTCAGTCATTCTATATTGGATCTGGTTCTGGCCAGTCTCCTGGTAGTTTGGGTTCAATAGTGGAACAAAATGAGACACTCCTAGACCATTCAATAGTTAACAAAAAGAGATTTACCTATAACCAGAACTGGAGAATATTCAAAAAAGATAAGCATTAAGAATGCCTTGAATTGATTCAGCTGAGCAAAGTGATCTACTAGTCCAGGATTTGAAAACCCGTCCATTTCCTCCAGGCTGCTTTGCGCTCAGGCAATGAGGAAATAACATCCAGTTTCAGTCCTTTGTCCCCAACCCTCTGGAAATCTCCCACTACTTTTTATGGAAAAACTCTCCTAACCTGCATGGGGGTGAGGGGTGGTGAGGGGAGGATTAGACCATTTCTCCTGGGCACATGGGGCAGGGGGAGGGATCAGATGGGCTCCTGTGACTCCCTTTCATCTTCTAGCAAAGCCATTTGTCTTTTTCTCAGGTTAGCTTGGTGTACAAGTTTATTTGTTCTTTTTCTGTTACTTTCAATTTCAACTTTATTTGCCAGCCATAAAACCCTATTGGCTAACAGAAATGCTAAGCTGTGTGTTTATTTTATTTAATGCTTACACATAAAAGATAAAAGAGAGAAAATTCCCAACATTGGCAAAAAGAAATATTGGGTTAGGACCCACATGGGTAATGACCTGGGGGGTTGGGGGAGGGGGTAGAATCATTAGCAAAGTGGAAGGACAGGCACCAAACAAGGAAAAACCCAGACATCTATCCTGAGATTAAAAGTTATCAATAACCACAAATTGTAAATGAACAAAATGTAGACATTCACTTTCCTTCCTTCCCTTTATTTTTTCCCCTGGTGGCAGACATTGGTCTCCCAGGGGTGTGCTGGAATCAGCTCTAACCAGCTTGCAGTGAGAGTATTTGCACCTCAGAAATTGGCAAATACTACAAATCAGGGTCTGATTTCTGTTCACTTCTAGACTTAAGAAAGTGATGGAGAATATGTTAGATACACACTAAATTTAAGAGTTTGTCTTGCATACATTTTTTTTCCTGTAATTCAACTGTTAAACATTTACTGGCACACCCCTGTCAGTAACCTTCCCACTCTTACTTCACATCGTATCTTTGGACTTGTTTAATGCACTTATCATGTAATCTTGTACATTAGGATTATATACAATAATACATCATTCCCCTATTTTTCTGTGGACTCCTTGAAGAATGGGACCTTGACTGATCTCAACCTAATTCTCCTTGAATATTTAGCACAGTGGTAAGAATTCTCTTAGTGTTTAATTAATTTCAGTGCTATCCTCATGAAGGGCTGTACTACTTTGCAGGATGTAGAGAAAAGGAGACATTTGAGTTCTATCCCAAAGCAGACAGAAAAGAATCCTTGTGGGCAAGGTGGTAAGAACACTAGACCAAGGATACATGCAGGCTAAGATCAAGAGACAGACAGGCAGAGAGAAAAAGACAAAGACAGACAGACAGACAGAGAGTGTGGAATATATCCTGGGAAGGAGAAGTGTGTGTGTTTCTTTATGTTTGTGCTTCTCTCTTCACCCTCTCCCTTGGTAATCTACTGCTCCCATGGGATCAATTATCACTTCAGAGTTGACTCCCAGATCTACAGCCCAGACCTAGTCTCCTGAGCTGCAATTACCCATCACCAACTTTGGGCTGGAAATCTCTACCAGAATTTTCCATAGACTTTTCAAGATTAACATGTTTGAAACACAATTCAGTATTTTCCCCCAATATCCATCCCTTTCCTAACTTCTCCGCTTCTGTCAAGGGTGCCATTATCCCTCCCGTCACCCAGGTTTGTACCACCAAAATCATCCCAGACTCTTCAGCCTCTCTCACCATTCATATTTAATCAATGAAGAGTGCCATAAGAAAATTATGATTTCCTTTTGTTAGTTTTTATTATTTGGGCTTCAGTCTATTTCTCCTGATTAGGAGGTTATTTGGCGGGCTGAAATCTGTCCCATGCAATGTTACATTCCTGGGATAAAAAGGGGGAAAAAGAGTCAAGGCCTCCCAAAGTAAATGAACTTGCATGATTTGTGGAAGGATCTCAACTGGCTCCAACCCTATGGCATGTAGATCTCCCTTCCCAACTAGCCCATGGTAAACTCTAAATCTTGGAAATTGTTGTTGTTGAGTTGTGCCTGACTTCATGACCCCCTTTGGGGTTTTCTTGGAAAAGGAACTGAAATAGTTTGGCATTTCCTTCTCTAGCTCATTTGACAGATGAGGAAACTGAGGCAAACAGGATTAAGTGATTTGCCCAGGGTACAACTAATAAGTGTCTGAGGTCACATTTGAACTCAGGTCTTCCTGAATCCAGGTCAGCTCCACCTAGTTTTTAATATATAACTAGCTTTAGTTTACCTATAGACACTAAAGCTAAATTTGTTTAGCTAAGTCTATTTCACTTTTATGGCTTGTAGGAGTGTTCAGGGAAGACAAGTCCCTCTGGTGTAAGGGCTGCTTTCCATCTTTGGTGGCCACCTGCCGCCCCGACTCTCACCTGTGGCTCCAAGAACTGTAGCATGTGTATATACACATGTATACATACATACATACATGCATGCATACACACGTATTTTGTTCGTTTGATTATCTAAAGTAAAGAAAGCGATTAATGATGCTGATTAAACTTAAAAGTTCTGCAGTACATTTCCCTAAGCTGTAGATTCTCAGTAGGCCCATCTTTCCAAGGAGGAGGCTGGACCATTTGCGCCTTCCAGCGGTATAGCCCTTCCCCCTTATCTGCATAAAGAAGCCATTTCCCCGAGATGACGTCAGCCTAGCTTCCGAGACCTAAGGACTGTGGCCAGACCCAAGCGCTACATACACGTGGCCGTGGCGGCTGCGCTTCGCTCCTCCGGCCGCTAGGGGGTGGAACCTGCATTCCAAGGCGGAGGCGCTGGAAGAGGCGGCCGCTCGCGGCGGCGCCCGCCGTCAGGCCGTACGACGTTACGCTGTACGTCTGGCCGTGGGCGCGGGGCGGGGTACGCCGGGCGGGCCAGTGTGCAGCCCAGAAGCCGCGGCGGCGACGACGACGGCGGCTGCTGCGGCCTGGGCGGGAGCGAGCGGCGGCAGCGGCGGCGGAGCGGGAGCCCCGGCACAGCGGCGGGAGCGGCGCCCGAGCCCGGCGAGCACCCCACTCCCATCATGCCGACGGTGGAGGAGCTTTACCGTAACTACGGCATTCTCGCCGACGCCACGGAGCAAGTGGGCCAGGTGAGTGGGCCCGGCGAGCAGGCCGCGGCTTCTCTGCCTCGTCGCGCCCGGACGATCGTGCGCGGGTCCCTTCCCGCGGGCCTCAGTTTCCCCGTCTGTAAAGCCCCTTCGGTGCTCGAGCAAGCCCCGTAACTTGTCGCAGCCTCGGTTTCTCCGTCTGTAAAATGCGGCCGATGCCTGGGGAAAGTCAGTTAACTTCCGCGGGCCTGCTGCCCCCGCTGCCTCCCGCTTGGGCAGCTCTCTTCCTCCCCCCGGGCCTCAGTCTCCCCGAGTGTCATACGGGGCCCGCCGAGCAGTTAGCCTCCGGGGCCTCGGCTTCCTCCTCCGTTACACTCTCCCGTCTGCTTCGGGACGCGGGGTCCGTCTCCCTGGGCCTCGGTTTCCCTCCCTGTAAAAGCAGGAAACGACTCCCGAGGCCCCCTCCAACCCGGGCCTGGCGCCGTTCGATCGATCGATCGATCGCCCGCCCTGACTACGGCACCCCCCAAACCTCCGTCCAGCTCGAGCTGTCGTCTCCTCTTAGTGCCAGAGCCTGGGGCAACCCTGGTAAACAAATGCCCGCTGCCAGATTCCCCGGAGTCTACACTCGCTGCGTGTGGGGTTCAGCGAGTGCGTCCGTCCCGGCTGTGCCCCCGAGGACGCGCAGGCTCCTCTTCGGTTCCCCCTTGTGCGTGTCTGGCCCCGGGGCGGGGGTTGGGGGGTGTCTGTGTGCCTGTTTGGCCAGCTCCCATCCTGCCCTCGGAGCCTCTCCCCTCCTCCCCTCCCAGGCCGCTGTCATTCTCCCTCCCTTCGGAGCTGCCCGGGGCCCGGGGCTTCGCTCCACTCGGCGGCCCGGCCAGGACTTAGCGTCGTCCTAGTCGTGGTGCTGCTTCTTTACGGTTGTTCACAGGGCAGAGATGTGAGACGACGAGGGGTCCTTTCGGGATCTCCTCCTCTTTAGTGAGGGAGGGTCTTCAGCACAAATCCGCACCGGAAGTTAGAAGTGGATTGGATTTAAGGGGTTCGAGAGTGGGCAGGGGCTGTCACCCAGGGAAAGGGCAGAACCGTGGTCTAAAGCCTGCGGGTAAAGCTAAGACAACAGGAAGCTAAAATGAATTCGGCTTTCGGGAGGATCTGTCCAAACAGTCCTAAAGCATTACTTTTTAAACGGACGGTATGGTGTCATCACTGAGGCTGGAGAAAGCATCTGGAAGCGCTTTTGTTAATTATCTCCCAGGTCGGAGTTTAGGCTGGGAAGGACCTGACTCAGTTTGGGGGATCTCAGCACATGCTGTAATTCAAGATGGAAGCGCTTTCCTGAAAAGGGAGGGTTCTTTTTCCTTGAACTATTTGGGGTTTCTTTTGGTAAAGCCTGAAGTGAAAATGTGCCCGTTTCAGGTATGACTTTAAAACTTAATTTTTCCTCTCCGAATTAATTATATTTACAATCAGTCAGCAAGTATTTATTAAGCCGTTGCTATTTGCCAAGCTATTTTGGGGCAGCTAGGTGGCAAAGTGGAGAGATCTGGGCCTGAAGTCAGGAGTTCAAATCTGTGTGGCCCTGGGCAAGCTACTTCACCCTGTTTGTGTCGGTTTCCTCATCTGGCAAATGCTATGGAGAAGGAAATGGCAAAGCACTCCAGTATCCTTGCCAAGAAAACCCCACATGGAATCATAAAGAGTCAGTACTGAACAAAAATTTTACAAGCCCTAGGGATGCAGAGAAAGGCAAAGACAGAAAAGTATAGTGACAAATATCTGTTGAGCACTTGCTTGTTTATAGGAGGACAGTGCTGGACATGAGACAAAATTTCTAAGGTGCCAAATTCCTGTCCTTGAATAAAAAGGGAAAACAGCTCATAGAGGGTTTGGTCAATAGAGTGCTGGTGTCAGGAACACACGAGTTCAAATCCTGCCTTAAACAATGACTAGCTGGGTGACCCTGGGCAACTTCTCTCAGCTTCAGTTTCCTCATCTATAAAATGAGGGCTTCTAAGGCTCTTTCCAGCTCCAATTCTGTGATCCTGGGAACTCAGCCCTGGATTGTTTGTGTTAATGGAGGGAAGGCTTGCAGATTTGATGATGAAATGCTTTGTGCATGTGTGTGGCTTTACCTTGATTGTTTTGCTTCAACTAAAAAAAAAAAAAAACACGTTTATTTTTCCTTGAATACAAACCACCTAGAGGAAGGAGAGTCCAAAGTATGTGAGGTGGAAAGAGAAACTAACCTAGGATTAATTTATTGTGAATGAATTATTGAGGGTTGTTCTTGTAGCATTTTTGCCTGTAAAACTAGAAGTTATTTTACAGAAAGTGTTTAATATAGCTCCCAGCACACAATTATTTAGTCCTGAGTAAATAAATGTTCTTTGCTCAGTATCTTCACTACCACCCAGCTAACAATTTCGGATTCTTGAGAGACCTTGTCATCATGAAGTGACTTGCCTAAAGTTTAACTGAGTTTTAAGAAAGTAGATGTTAGAGCATGATTATACTGAGATATAACCACAAGACAGAACTGTCTATTCTTGGGGAAGAATAGGGAGAACATATACAAACATGAGAAGTAATCACAGAGTTTCAGTTTATTACCTTGAAGCTGAGGGGAGTTTTCACAGGAGAGATTAAAGCCAGCTTAATGGAGGAAGTGCCAGTCCTTTTCATATTCCTTAAAAGGAAAATAACTGCCTTTGATTATATCCATCCTTCCTCCTCTAGGACCTTGCTTCAACTGCCATCCCTCTGATTATCTTCATTTTACCCCTCTCTGGTCCATTCTTCCCCATCTGCCTACAGAATTGACAAGATTCCCTTCACCCTTCTACTCACCTATCTATCCTCTCTTTACCAACAAACTTAGTGAATTCTTGTTTAATTTCTTTTTTCTTTTCTTTTTTTTTTTTTTGAGAGGCAATGGGGGTTAAGTGACTTGCCCAGGGTCACACAACTAGTAAGTATTAAGTGTCCGAGGCCGGCTTTGAACTCAGGTCCTCCTGAATCCAAGGGCCAGTGCTTTATCCACTGCGCCACCTAGCTGCCCCTACCAACAAACTTATTGAAAAAGTAGTCTTCTTGTCATCATTGCCTCTCACTTTTTCACCTCCTAGTCTCTCTTTAGACTTACAGACTAACTTCAGTTCTCATCAGTACTGATTCTTTCCCTCAAAAGTCATCCCGACTTCTTGTTAACTAGCAGAATGGTCTTTTTGTCTCTTCTCATCTACTTTGATATCTGCAACATCTGACGTAAATGACCACTCCTTGCTGTCTCCTTCCATAGCTTCAAGATATCAGACTAAAACTTTCTCTTGTTCATTCCACTCCTTTTGACCCCTAAAGAATACATTTTCCAAGATTTGGCCCATTAGGCCTTACGTCCTTTTTCTATGCTCTCTTTGGCACCCTATTTCCCCATGTCTTCATCTGTCACTTCCTCAAAGCTAATTCAGTACTAACCTTTCTTCACCCTTCCAGAACATACAAGACATCTCTCCTGAGGGCCTTCCTGGCAGCCTAGGACTAAGCATGAAGTATGTTTGAACACACCACAGCCAGGATCACCTTTGTGACTTAACCTCTTTAGGCCTTATTTTTGTAACCTATAAATTGAGGAGATTGCTTGCCCTTGATGTTTTTTTTAGATTCTATGATATGCCCAAAACTAAGTTTCTTGTTCTGACTTTACAATTTCTGCATTTGGTAGAATCGCTGACCCACTTTCCCATGTTTGAAGTCTCAGAGTTATTATTCACTCTTCCCTTTCCTTCACCTACCTTAGCCTATCACTTATTAATTCCTATTTATTCCCCTACCACAATATTTCTCCATTCTCTTCCTAGCACAGACTCTCTTAGCCCATGTAATGAAAAATTTTCTCCCTTCCACCCTCTCCCTAGTCTAGCCTATTTTACAAGCTGTAGTTGAACTAATGAACATGTCTGATGATGTCCCTGATCTGCTTCAAACTGTCAC
This sequence comes from Dromiciops gliroides, assembly GCF_019393635.1. Classification (NCBI taxonomy): domain Eukaryota; kingdom Metazoa; phylum Chordata; class Mammalia; order Microbiotheria; family Microbiotheriidae; genus Dromiciops; species Dromiciops gliroides. The sequence continues at coordinate 27,560,092 of NC_057866.1, read as the reverse complement.
CTCCTAAGTAGAGTTCTCGGTCTGTCTTTCAAAGCCTGTCTCAAATGGGCAGCTCTGTCTTTCCAATCTTATTGTTCTGTCACTTTCTTGATGTAATCTTTGCTCCAGGCAAACTGGATTGTTCCTTCTCCCTTAACATATACCCATTTTTCCCTTTTCCGCGTCTTTGGTCTTTGTGCACTTTCTCTGTTCTTAAAATCAAACCCACCCTCCCCATGCCCCTGAATTCCTGATCAGTTTTTTAAAGATGACAAATATACAACCTATTCCATGGAACCTTTTCTGCCTCCTTTTTCCTAGGTCTTTAATGATAGAAATTTCATTGAAAAAGTGTATCAACTTAACCTTTTCTCCCCAATCTTCTGAGTCTGGAGAGGACTATTAGGGGCAGGTGGTAGGAGGGTATCCCTGGGAGTCTCCTTCCCGAAGAATTTGTACTTTGAATGATTCATCCACCCGAGGCAGCTTTCCCATTTGTTAAGTACATGACCCTCTCTCTGCCCAAGGTAATTCAGTCTTAGGGCAGAAAAAGGTGGTCAGTCTTTCTTGGGGTTCCAAAACTGGCAGCTAAGGGCCTGTCTCAAAAGGGAGAAGAGGAGTGGCCATTGAGAATGAGCCAGCTTCTGATGTATGGGTGCCATTCTAAATCTCCCACTGCACCCCCATTCTTTTTTTTAATGATTCTAGACATTTCTGTGTGTGAACAAAATTTTATAATTAAAAGAACAAAAAAGATTATTGAGGGTGTTGGACAGGTTGGAAGAACATAATGAAGGGGGGTGTTTCTCAGTTGAAATTATAAAACTCCATTTTATATTAGGGAAGAACCAGGAAAATAGTTTAGTGGAACTGAATATTTCCCCCAAAATATTACCAGATATGTAAAAAAGGCTTACTGTTTGAGAAATTGATGGATAGCTAAGAGAAGGGGATGAACCATTTATAAATAAGGACGGTAGCACTGGAGAGCCAGAAAGATGAGATATGAGCTTAGGTATCTCAGTATACACCACAATAATTTCCCCTAGGCCCTCTACATTAAATGTTCGTTTATGTTAAAAGAAAATTAAATAGTAGCTTTATTTTATTGTTGAAGGGATGGTCAGTTCTTATTTACCAACCAAATTCTTTTTAGTGGGAAAGTAATAGATTTGACTATTTAAAAGAAAAACTCTACTCAAAAATATTTTGAAAATAAAAAATCCATTATATAAATTTAACATTTATTTTCTATAAGTAATTGATAAAAAATTCATAAAGACAGTGTCTGGTCACCGGAAGACACGTAATGAACGACTAAGAATAACAAAAATTGTAAATATATATGCACATATACACACATGTTTTATATGAAACAATTCTCTTCAAAAGCAATGAAAATTATTAAACCAATGTTAAGGGGTAATCTGATACCCATCAAAATGGCAGAAATATCTGAAAAGTGATCACTAAACCTTTCAATATCCCTGGAGACTTTCTCACACTAAAAATTGTGAAGGAGGTGTTAGTGAGCAAGTCTCTAGGGGATTTCTTCACCCAAGAGTTGCCTTTATCAAGAAAATCACAAGTCCAGGATCAGCCCCAATAGAGCTACACATCCTTGTAGATGTAAATAAACACACAGAAATAAGAAGGGGAGTTAGAAAGGAAGTACTGTGTGAGTTGTGATTACTTTGTTAGGTTTTTTAAATATAAGATCATACTGTAGTTTTTGTTATACTATGTTCATTTTTTTTTTTAAAGGAAAAAGCTTCCCCCACACACACTTAAAAGCATCCATCTAAATTTTCGAGTCAGAATATCCTTGGTTTTAGTACATAACTATCTTGTGTTTTTCTGTTGCTTAACAAAAAAACTACGATTGGATTATGGGGTTTGTGTTACATCTATTGTCATTCCAATCCTAATTTTTCCTATTAGTTTTTTCTTCACATGCTCTAGAGGGTGAAAGAGCTTGGAAATGTGACTATAATTCAGTAATTAGCTTTTTGTAAGTATCTTTTGTGGGTAAAATTGAGCCAGAAAACCTCATAGCATACTTGAATGCAAGCAACTCCTGAGTAATTTGGAAAATAATAAGAATAAGAACCTACTTTTGTGTGAATTGCAAAGTGAATTTTTCCTTCCGTATAAGGAAGAAAGTGACAACACGGCAGTGCCCGGATTATCCAAGGGCTTGTGTTAGTGCATTGCCCAAGTAATTCACTGGGTGGGATCGGGCTCCTCCTTTCAGCACCCTGCACCCTAAATACATTGAGTTCCTCCTAATGTCTGATGGTTCACGAACCACTTTTATAAATTGGGTGTATTTTGGAAATCAGCGCTCTGACTAATCACTGGAACAGTGTAGCTTCATCACTATAAGTCTGAGGGTGTTGTGCATTTCTTTTGCAGTAAGTTAAGAGGCCAGAATCAAGATGTATGATGCAGTTACTCTTGATACCCTAGGGGATTTTCTTTGGGGCTTCACTCATTTGTTTAGATGATTTGTGAGGAGAAAATATAAATATAGTTAATTTCTCGAATGTAAAACTGATTTATAGTTTGTGAAAAGGGCACGTCATTTATTTGAATATCTGAAATGTATCCATTGAACTGGAAGAAGAAAAGACCAAAAGTCGTGCCATGTTCTGGTTGTGAGTGTGTTCCTGCAGTTCCCCTCCCTTTGCCACTGAGTCCCTTCGAAGCTTTCCAGAAAGCTTCCCTTTGGGAGTGCTTCCTGCTTTGTCAAGCAGAGATAATATCTGCCTCCCAGGGCTGTTGTGAAAAGTCTTTGGTGTCTGTAGATGAAAGAGAAGCACAGTGACAGCATTTAGTTGGGTTGCTTCTTCAGGAAGCTAGATGAAACACAGTTATTTATACCAGCATCAACAGCACACGGAAGTTTACCTGAGAACTGAGCAGAAAAAGAGGGGCTGACTTACATCCTGGCTTATCAAGAAGACAACTGCCTTGTCTGCTATAGAAAACCCATTAGTGACATCTTGAATTCTTTTCTGTTTATCTTCATAACTGACCCTTAAAATGCAGATGTGACAACTTTTGTTCCATTCTCTTTCTTAAAAAGTAAAACGATTAGATGGCAAAATGATTTAATCTCTCTAGCCTCACTGAATGCCATAGTTGAAATTATGTATAGATCCCTTACCTTCCAGGGATTGCCTGCAGATAGTCTTGAGACAGATCTCAAGTCTTTTTTTATATACTACTTCATTTTGTTAGTATCTAGGATTTTAATTGGTTTAAAAGGCTATGGTTAGGGCAGCTAGGTGGCGCAGTGGATAGAGCACTGGCCCTGGATTCAGAAGGACCTGAGTTCAAATCCGGCCTCGGACACTTGACACTTACTAGCTGTGTGACCCTGGGCAAGTCACTTAACCCCAGTTGCCTCACCAAAAAAAAAAAAAAAGACTATGGTTAAAGCTTATCTTTGCTTTCTCTGATTCCAGTTGGGCTATTAATTTCAAAATTTCGTGTTTTAAATAAAATTTCTGTGCAAAGGATTTAGGTTAGACCTAAGGAAGAACTTTGGAGCAGTATGATGGCTCCCAAAGAAGATGTTTGTGGGATTTCCTTTTCTGGGTGGAAAACTCAAGAGTGATCTGACATTGGCAAGAAAAACCCAAGGAATAAAAGTGAGTTTTCAAGTCAGTTGGGTGAAAAAGGAACCTCAAAGATGGTTGGGATAAGGGGATAGGAAGAAAACAGAACTAGAGCTGGTCAGTTCTTCTCTTTACTCTGCCAAGAAGTATGATGGTGGAACTAAAAGTACAGAATAAAAATGCCTAGGGTTCAGGCCACCACGCTCAGGATCAGAGAAGAACAAAGGTCCCAGTTTTCGAGAAAGACAATAGAGTCTGCAAACTCCAGGCTAATCAGCTTGACTTTGTTTGGCCCACGTTATAGGGCATATTATCTAAGGGATGATTATTGAATATCTAGAAAGGGAAGTGTGGTCACAAAGAGCCAGCAAAGCCTTATCAAAAACACTTCATCCCAGACTACCTGGATTTCCTTTTTTGGCATGGTTACCTGACTAGTAGATCTTGGCAGTACTATAGAGAGAATTTGCCTAAAGTTTAGCAAAACATTTGACAAGATTTTACATGCCATTCTTGCAGGAAAGATGAAGCCGTTTGGACTAGCTAGTAGTACAATTTTATGAGATTGAAACTAGTTGAATACCCAGAGCAAAGGGTAGTCATTAGTTGTTCCAGATCAACTGGGAAGATCTCCAGTCACATTTGCCACAGATTTGTGATTAGTCCTTAGAGTCTCGTGCTGCCGTGAACCAAAGCTGTTTTGTTCTCATTTTGTAGAAAAAGAACCTGAATCCTAGAGAGTTAAGTGACTTTCCCAGGGCCACAAAGGTAGCAAGGTAGAATCAGGTCTTGAATGTAGCTTTTCAGACTCCAAATACAGCCCTTTTCCCATTAAGCTATGTTATTTCAAATGGCACCTTAGATAACACAGAGCCAGCATTGATACTCCTCATATTTGATTACCAAATCAGGATCCAGAAATGGCTTTTAGGCTCTAGAACATTTGGATGAATTCAAACAATTTAATACCATTAAGTCATCTCAGGTTTTACCAAAACAAACCCAAATAGTTAAAGAAAAAAAAAATTGAGAAAACTTGCAAGAGTTAGAGGTATCCAGAAATAGAATGAGCAACATGTGGAAGTAGTAGGTGCCCTACATTAGAGATTAGTTGTTGTTTGTCCTGCATTCTCCCAGAGGATCAATGTTATGACTTGCAAGTGAATTGGATTTAAGTGAGGCAGAGCTGTACAGTCATCAGCCTCACTCTCTGGAACCATCTGGGTCCAATGGCAACATATAGATCAGGACAACTGGAGATGGCCCAGGATGCAGTGGGAGACCTTGTCCTTTTTAGGCTACGGTCTTTCCCAGGTCTCATTTTGTCTGAGGCTGTAACACATCCAGTGATTAAAGCTAGGTAAGAAATGAGGCAAAAATGCCTTTTACCTAGTCAAAAAAGAGAGAGAGACAGAGAGAGAGAGAGACCAAGAGACAGAGAGAGAGAAATCAATCCATCTAGAGGTCCAAAACAGAAGCACTCACTATTCACGCTCAGAGCCATCAGAACCCAAACAATGACAAGTGAGGCTTGGACTGGAACCTGTCCTTGGCCAGAGTGCTTTGGGTTTAAGGCCTGGTCCTTTTGAGGTTTTGGTGATCAAAATGTATACTCCTTTGGGCAGAGCCCCCGCAGGTAAGGGTGTGAGTCCCTATGAGGACAGAGGGAGAGATCCATAAGCAGAGACTGATTGACACATGTCAAGTATAGTGTGGAAAACACCCTTGTCCAAGCAGTGGTTAGACTGTGCAGCCTCTTCCTTAGCTAAGATTCCAGGGATTTAAAGTGTATCTAGGAGAAAAATTAAAGGGAAATGAAATCTGAGCTTTTGCTGGTGAGGTATTATAGGATGGTTAGCTTTAGTGCCTTATTTCACTGACCGTATCATGTAAGGATTTGATGGTTGGTTTTCTTTGTTTTTTTCCATCTTTTGAAATGAATGAATCAATGAAAAAGCATTTATCAACAGCTTCTTATGTGTCAAGCATGTAGGATACAAGCAAAACAGGCCCTACTCTCAAGGAGCACACAGACTTAACTAGGGGAACCTAAATATCTAAAAGCAAGATCAGCTGCAAGGCAGATGGAAGAAGTCCAAAGGGTGCAATGGCAGGAAGGATGGCAAGGGCCAGGGACCTTAGATTATATAAAGAGGGCAGCTGATAGTGTCAGGGGGAATGGTCAAACTTGGTGCTTTTAGCTTCTCTTTGGAAGGAATAGAATAGAATACAATTGTTGGCTCCAAAATATCCAGTGAAACTTCTTAGGAAAAGTAGAGAGGGTACCCCCAACTAGTGGTCAGTCTTCCTGCTGCTTAGATGATTATAATGGATCATGGGACACCGGAACTGGAAAGAAGGAAAGCTTGCTTCCAGGGGTGGTAGGTCTTCCAAACATCCTTGAAGTTGCTTGATTTCAGAATGACTTCATTCATATCCATTTTGATTTTATACATGTGCAGGTGTGAACTTCATGTGACACTCCTTGAGATAATAGGATATATCTGGACTATGTAGCCAAATTAGGGATAATATAAATCAGTTTGATTTTTTTTTTTCAACTTCAATTGTGGGCCCTTGGCCCCCCAAATGGGTGTATTTCATGATTTCATGTGGATTTGTGCTCATTTAAAGAAAAAAAATCATAGAATAGGCCTATTTCTTCACACTGTAAAATTCTTACATAGTGAAAGTTCAGTCAATCTTGATACAGTCCCAGATCTCCTAATCAGCAATGTCACTTTTCTGTATTTTATTTTCTTCCAGCACAAAGATGCCTATCAGGTGATCTTAGATGGTGTGAAAGGAGGCACCAAGGAAAAAAGATTAGCGGCACAATTTATTCCCAAATTCTTCAAGCATTTCCCAGAATTGGCTGATTCTGCTATTAATGCACAGCTAGATCTCTGTGAAGATGAAGATGTGTCGGTAAGTATTTTATTAGAAACTTTTCTAGAAGGCCTTTGTCCAGATTGCATGTTCTTAAAATTCTCCAGAGTTTCTATAGTTGGCCACTTTAATGGGTAGATTGAGCTTCAGAAGTGCACTTGGGAACTCAGACATATATCTTACTACTTTAAGCAGCAGGCTTTATTACACTCAGGAAAAGATAATCAGCTCTTTGGTTTGTTTTCCTGGGTAATAACAAAAAGAACTCATGTTCTCATAGTGCTTTTTAAGTTTTTTCAAAGCACTTTCCCTAAAGCAGCCCTTTGAGGTAGGTGGTACACTATCATCACCCTCCCTCTTTTACAGATGAGGAAATTAGGGTTCAGAGTTTTTGTTTGTTTGGTTTTGCAAGGCAGTGGGGGTTAAGTGACTTGCCCATGGTCACACAGGTAGTAAGTGTCAAGTGTCTGAGGCCAGATTTGAACTCAGATTCTCCCGAATCCAGGGCTGGTGCTTTATCCACTGCGCCACCTAGCTGCCCCCAGGGTTCAGAGATGTTAGAGGACTTGCCCATGATTAATGAAAAGGAATTGCCTATGAGCACATGATTAGTGAGTAGCAAAGCTGAAATGTGGACCAAGATCCTCCACCTCGCTAGTCAGTGCTTGGCCCAAGACAGCAGGCTGCTGCTTTCTACAGATAGATGCACAATGTATAGCAGGATGTAGGATATTCTGAGTTTTGTATATCCGGTAGTTGTGAAACTGGCATATTGACTTAAAATTAGATAGCAGCATGTTTTGCCATAAGACTGTCACATGTTGTGTGTCTGCTTGATTTGATACTTTAGAATCTGTGATTTCATCGGTCTGGCTTTTCCCTCCACCAGTGAAGATCACAGTCTTTCTGTGACTTAATCTTTGAGAGCTGATATGGCTGATAAATTCAGCACCCCATGGCGAGTCCACCCAAATGTAGCTAATCTGGTCTCGAGGTGACAGGCACATAATCCCCCAAAACTGTACTGAAAAGCTTTCCTCCCTAGTCAGGACTGACAGAGCTTGCACCGTTGGCGACTGTGAAAACCCTCCCTGTTAGAAGGCTGCATCAGATGAGGGCTTATGGGAATGAGTTACCGTGCTTGTGTTGGATTTTAAATCTAACAAGTCCTCCCCAGGCTTTCTAAGGGAGAAAAAATTGTCAGCATTTTCCTTTTCTGTGGTTGTGTGACATGGTGTGTGACCTTGGACTTCACTTGGGTCCTGCCTCTAGATTGAAAAGACTTTTGAATGCAGGCCCATCAGGAGATGGCCTCACCTTCTTGGGGGGGGCAGCTCAGTTCACCTTGTTGAGGTTTCTTACCAGAAAGCTGACCACCAAGTGAGGCTTTTTTTTTTTTTCAGTCACATGACCTCGTAAAGACTGCTTTAGGAAGTGTCTCAGTCTTTCACAGTGGCCCAAAGTGCCCACACTAATTCAATCACAGATCCTTGGAGTACCTGGTAATCCTACTAATAGTCCAGGTAAAGGAGGAATGGTTTTTATGAACTTAGAAACTGTTCCGTGCCTCTCCCAGCACAGAGTCCTGTGGAAATGATTAGCAGCTCAGACTCCACACGAAACGAAACGTGTCATCAGCAGTATGTACCACTTAGGTTCAGACCTAATGGAGTTTGGATTTGGGTGGTTTTGTTTGGCTTTTGGCTTTCTGTTGAATCATTTGGAATTACTGTTTCATATAACCTTCCAACCCCAGGGGTTACTGAGTAGTTTATTCAGAAACTGCCCAGGAGTCAGTTTACCAAGCAGTAGCAGCGGTTGTTATCTCAGATCCCTTTCCTCTCTGTCTTGTTTAGTTTCCTTTATTTGAAGCTTTTTAGTGACCAAGGAGCAGCAGAAGATTTTTGAAACTACTAGAAATACTCATGTGTCCTGCCTCTGAGGCTCATAAGATTGGAATTATCTTTTCTCTATGGTTCAGATTGTTTGCCTTGTGGTGCACCACATATAGATTGTATAAAATATCTACATACTCTAAGAATATTTAGGATGCATTTCTTTTTACATAAGATGAAATTTTAAAATGATGAATTTGTGTTACTTTTTTCTTTCATTAACCAAAGATCAGACGACAAGCGATTAAAGAACTGCCCCAGTTTGCTACTGGAGAGAACCTTCCCCGAGTGGCAGACATTCTGACTCAGCTTTTACAGACAGGTGGGATATCTGGTTTATCTCTTTTTACCTTTATATTTCTGTCTTCTGAAAGGCAAGATCTGTGTGGCTAATAGTGAGGGGTGTGTTAGAGCCAGCTTAGACCAACTGGAGAGCTGTAAATTTCCATTGTGAGCATTTACATTTCAGAAACCAGCAAATGCTACAAATCAGGGTTTGATTTATTGTGGGGTTTGTTGTTGCTTAGACAAGAAAGTAAGAGAGAAAATATTAATTGGGTTAGGCTTAAAAGTGTTCCATGTGCATGTTTTTCCCCCTTGGAAAACCAGTCATTAAACATCTATCAACACCCCACTACTAAGAGCCATACCAATGTTGGACACTAAGTCCTCTCTTCATTCTTGAGGTGCCTAATGGCCCAATCCAGCTTCTGTTGTGATTGTTCCTTTAAAAGTCCCAGGCAACTGAAAACTGTATTCTTTGGGGATGCCTAATGATGGCATTGCTTACTACCAAATGAGAGACAGTTGCCTATAGTTTCTCATGTTTATTTTGCAAGACTGTGACTGTACTAAGCCTAAATTAAGAGAATGGAATAGTCTTCCTTTGTTCCCATCACTCTTGTCATTTATTAAGTACCAGCTACATGCCAGGAGCTATGCTGAGCACTAGAGAGACAAAGACAAAATATTTAATAGTCACTGCTCTCACGGAACTTGCATTCTATTGAGGAAGACCGCATGTCCAAATGTAAATAAATTGAAAGTAATGGGGGAGAGGGGGCGCAGGTGGTTGGGGAGTCAGGAAAGGCCTCTTGGACAAGGTCAAGGTTTGAGCTGAGCTTTAAAGAGTTGGGAGCAAGAGGGAGTAGAGTCCAAGGCTGGGAGCAGCCTGTTCAAAAGGCAGAGACAAGAAATGGAGTGTTGGGGATGAGGAACAACAAGAAGACCAGTTTGAGCAACTAGAAGTTTGTCTAGTTAGCCAAACCTGCCCCTCGATAAATCAACCGGCACTTAGTGAGTTTGGGTAGCAAGTAATGTATATAATGAGGCTGGACAGATAGATTGTAAAAAGCTTTAAAAGCCAAAAAGAGGATTTTGAATTTGGTCATAGGGGTGATAGCCATTGTGGTTTATTGCATAAGGGAGTAGCCTAAGTCAGATCTGCATTTAAGGACTAGCAGCTGAATAGAGAGTAATGTGGGGAGGCAAGAGACTTGAAGGGAAGGAAAGACCAAATGGAATAGTCTGAGAGAGAGAGAGAGAGAGAATGACGGCCAGAATCAGCATGGTGGTCCTGTGAGGAGAAAGAAGGGGGCTGATAGGAGATAGATTTTAGAAGTAGAATAGAAGAGAGTAAGCCTGATTTGGCACCTAATAGGATATGGAGAGTGAAGGGGAGAGAAGAACCACTGACTGACTCGAAGCCTTGGGTGACCTGTTAAAATGGTGGTGCCTTTAAGAGAACTAGGGAAGTTTTGAGGAGAAGGGGTGGTAGAGTCAGGAGATGTTTGGAACATGTTAAGTTTGAGAGATATTTAAGACATCCAGTTAGTCAGGTTGACAGTTTGTGGTGAAAGGACTATGGCTCAGTAAGGAGACAAGGGCTGGATACATATAGAGATCTGAGAGACATCTGCATAGAGATGATAATTAAGCTCATACCTTCCCAGAAAATATCGTGTCTATGGAAATCATAATCAGGCTTGTTCTTTGAGGTTTCCTGTTTCTATGTTTTGTTTTTGCTCGTTTTTCATCTTATTTTTTACTTTGTGCCACTTTTTCTCTAGATGATTCTGCAGAATTTAACCTGGTGAACAATGCCCTGCTGAGTATATTCAAGATGGATGCTAAAGGTAATAGATCAATTCTAAGTTGAGAATTATCATCTTTTTAATATTGAGGAGCATGTATTTCATACGTGATCCTTAGCCCCTGTACGGATTAAGAAGATAATCTAGACTAGTATTGTTCTCCAATATAAGATTTTATCTCCAAGTTTATGGAAATTCTATCTTTTCTTTAAAATAATAAACATTTTTATTAAAAGTTTTGAGTTCCAAATTTTATCCCTCCTTCCCTCTCTCCTCCCTGAGGCGGCAAACAATCAGATATAGGTTATGTGTGCACAATTATGTAAAACATTACCATATATTAGTCATTTTGTATAAGAAAACTTGAAAAATGAAAGTGAAAAATAGCATGCTTCAGTCAATATCAGTTCTTTCTTTGGAGGTTTATAGTGTGCTTCATCATTAGTTCTATGGAATTGTCTTGCATTATTGTATTGCTGAGAATAGTTATCATTCACAGTTCTTCATCAGTGTTGCTGTCACTGTGCACAATGTTCTCTTGGTTCTGTGCACTTCACTATACATCAGTTCATGCAAGTCTTTCCAGGACTTTCTGAAATCATCCTGCTTGTCATTTCTGTTTTGTTTTGTTTTTGTTTTTGTGGAGCAATGAGGGTTAAGTGACTTGCCCAGGGTCACACAGCTAGTAAGAGTCAAGTGTCTAAGGCCAGATTTGAACTCAGGTCCCCTCTGAATCCAGGGCTGGTGCTTTATCCAGTGTGCCACCTAGTTGCCCCCAGTGCTTGTCATTTCTTATAGCACAATAATATTCCATGACCATCATATACTACAGCTTATTTAGCCATTCCCCAATTGATGCGTATCCCTTTGATTTCCAATTCTTAACCACCACAAAAAGAACTGCTATGAATTTTTGTACATATAAGTCTTTTTCTCTTTTTGAGAATGTCTTTGGGATATAAGCCTAGCAGTGGTATTGCTAGATCAAAGGGTATGCACAGTTCTATAGTCCTTTGAGCATAGTTCCAGATTGTTCTCCAGTATGGTTCAGTTTACAATTCCAACAGTGGATTAGTGTCCTAGCTTTCCTATATCCCTTCCAACATCCAATGTTTTCCTTCTGTTATTTTTTTAAACTATTTAGTTGCATAGTTGATTTTTATACCCTGATAAGGCCATCAGAAATTATGGCAGGAATGGTAAAAAATCAAAATTTTCCTTATAAGTATTAATAGTTTAACAAGAAACTTTAGCCACTTTTGGGGGGGGGGGCAATGGGGATTAAGTGATTTGCCCAGGATCACACAGCTAGTAAGTGGCAAGTGTCTGAGGCCCGGTTTGAACTCAGGTCCTCCTGAATCCAGGGCCGGTGCTTTATCCACTGCGCCATCTAGTTGCCCCAATCATATGTGCTTCTTAAAAGTGGATAAAGGGGCAGCTAGATGGCGCAGTGGATAAAGCACCGGCCCTGGATTCAGGAGGACCTGAGTTCAAACCGGGCCTCAGACACTTGCCACTTACTAGCTGTGTGACATTGGGCAAGTCACTTAACACCCTCATTGCCCTGCAAAAAGAAAAAAGAAAGAAAGAAGAAACACATGATTTGTAAACCATCTTTAGGAAAATGTTGGTTTACATCCTGTATAGGGAGTACCTGAAAATCATATAGTACCATTATCCCCTTTTCACTTGCACAACACAAGTTCATCTTTACCCTTCCCAAGCTCATGTTGAACAAGGATTTGGCAGTTCCTGGGATTGGGGGCAGTTTGTTGGCACCTGGCTGATTTGGGCGCACATGCTTTCTGTTTCTCATGGGAATGCTTTGAAATACATTTTGTTTTGCTCTGGTTTATTTCAGACTATGGCGTTGTTGGCATTGCTTCAGTTATCCTGTTTTTGTGTGTTTTCAGGGACCTTGGGAGGCTTGTTCAGTCAGATTCTTCAAGGGGAAGACATTGTCCGAGAACGAGCCATCAAATTCCTTTCCACAAAACTTAAGACTTTGCCAGATGAAGTGTTAACAAAGGAAGTAGAAGAACTCATATTAACTGAGTCTAAAAAGGTAAGTACCAGTCTTTTATTAATATAACCTGTGAAAATGTAGGGACTGAGTTCTTTGAAGTGGGTGGTGTTATTTTCAGTCTTCACCAAGGGTCTCAACGTCCATTCTTTCTTATTTGGTAACTTAGTGTCTCACTTCAGTGATGCTTTTTAAAATTGAATCATACTCTGATGAAGTACTTAGAGTATTATTCTTAAAGGCACACTGAGTGTTCATTTTCACTTCAAAGGATCCCTTTGATTCTTTATAGAAGTCGTTTCTTGATATACTCTTCCTGACAGAACCTTCCCTTTTCACATTGAAAAGCAAATCAAGTGATGCTGGCACAGAGACTGCATTTGAAAGCATGTGCAGCATCTCTCTGCCCACATACATCTGGAGAACATTCTGTGACTCTTCAGGTGTTAGAGGCCACCTCCAGAGAATGACTTGACTCCGACTTGACCGAGCTCCATGGATTTCCTCAGAATGCACTAATTTGTGTCTTGCTTGGTACCTCTCAGAACACTCCTTATGTTTTGTATTCCATTGAAATGGTGCCCCAGAAACCAGGGCAATGCTTCTCTTCAATAGAGGAAGCTGCCCCAAATGGTGTATGGGCTTCTGTGGCCTGATGCACCTGCACTGAGAGTCAGACTTTGGCACTGCCCTTTCTTCATTGTGATATTCCATGCTCCTACTGAAATGACGTCTGTACAGTTTCAGTAGCGAGTGACACTAGTAGCCAATTTAGCAGTTGTGTGTTATATATGCCATGTTCTGGATTTGTTTATTTCTTAAAGGTGCTTGAAGATGTGACAGGTGAGGAATTTGTTCTCTTCATGAAGATACTCTCTGGGTTAAAAAGCTTACAGACAGTCAGTGGAAGACAGCAGCTCGTGGAGTTGGTGGCTGAACAAGCCGATTTGGAGCAGACTTTCAACCCAGCAGATCCAGACTGTGTGGACAGACTTTTACAGTGCACGAGGCAGGCAGTCCCACTCTTCTCTGTAAGTCTTTTTTTATTATTATTTTTCTCTTAAATAACTGAAGTTGTACACAGAGTTGGACTGAAATGCATGTAGAAGAATTAGGCTTATTCCATTTGGGCCCTGGGTTGCAGAAGGAAACCCACCAGTCAAGAAATTCTAAGGAAGTACATTTTAACTCAGTCCTCTGGGGAGATTTCTTAAGATTAACCATCCACAATGGCAGTGGGCTCAGTTATTAGGAGGCTTTGTGTAGAGGGGAGGTAATTACTCCTCAGGAGTGTTGGCCAGGAATCGTCTTCTACACAAAGAGGTGGAACAGAATGATCTCTGAGGACTTATCTACCTCCAAGAGACTGTATTTCGAAGCAGTCGGTTAGAGCTTCTTTTTGGAAAGTGGGGAATTTTCGGTTCAGTTCAGCAGCTCTAGCACTCATGTTGTGCCAGACACTGGGGACACAAAGAGGAGCCATCATGAACACAACTGTGTACACGTAGCGGAGTATATGAGAGAATCAGCAGAGGGGATGGCACCGGCATTAAGAGGGGTTGGAAGAGGTTTCAGGTAATGGGCTTAATGGTTGGATCTACCCCTAGGAATTAAGAACATATCTAGCAGTTTTGAAAGCTAAGGCATAACAGAACTTGAAGGAAACTGGAGACACTTAAAAGCAGAGAGGAGAAAAGAATGCATTCTAGACATAAGGGACAACCTTCAAAAAGGCATCGATGGGGGGGGGGGGGCAGCTAGGTGGTGCAGTGGATAAAGCACCGGCCCTGGATTCAAGAGGACCTGAGTTCAAATCCACCCTCAGACACTTGACACTAGCTGTGTGACCCTGGGAAAGTCACTTAACCCTCATTGCCCCGCAAAAACAAAAACAAAAAAAGGGGGGGGAAAAGGCACCAATGTACAGTTATCGATGAGACAGCAAGGAGGTTGATTGGCTGAACTTGAGATTGCATGAAGACATTGATTTGCTTATCTACTCTGCAGATTACATGGCTGGTCAGGAACCAAAAAGATACAGACAGGTTAGACCATTGGGCCACACTTCAATGAGATGGAGTTCAGTAGAGTGACAGGAAAAGTCTTACACTTGGGTTCAAAAAAATCAACTTTGGGGGGTGGCTAGGTGGCGCAGTAGATAAAGCACCTGCCCTGGATTCAGGAGTACCTGACTTCAAATCTGGCCTCAGATACTTGACACTTACTAGCTGTGTGACCCTGGTCAAGTCACTTAACCCTCATTGCCCCGCAAGAAAAAAAAAGAAAGACAAAGATCATCACAAAGTCTGGGCAGATAGAGCTCAGCTCTGCTTCAAATGAAGAGTTTCCAGAAAAAAGAATAAAATAAATGACCTTGTTGATTGAGTAGAAGCTATTCAGAAGGTCATCCCCAGGACATCAGCCCTGAAAAATGGTGCTTCTCACAAGGGCTTGCTTAAGAAAGGACTGCTAAGTAAAATGACCAGTTCATTCAGTTTGTTGATATAACAAGTAGCAGTTTAACTTAGGGTTTGAAGTGGACAGGTGTACCTGGAAAAGTTGGATTCCTACCTCAGTTTCGCTCAGGCCATCTCCTCATCCCACATCGTGCCCTGCCTCCAACTATTGGCTTTTTTCTATTCTAGTGGATCTCTCTATGGACTATTCTCCAACTCGCCTAAAAACACAGTGAGAATGGAAACCATATCCTCTCCAACTTGTCACCCTCCCCATGTTTCACATACCGCTCCATATGTGTACAGGAGATGTTTTAGGAAAGAAATTGTGGACTTGACGGACATAAATGAAGGGTTGAGGCCACCGGGTCGTACAGTGGCTACAGTTCTGGTCTAGTCGGGAGGGCCTGAGTTAAAAATCAGCCTTGGAACTTCCTTGCTGCGTGCCATTGGTTGGACAGATCACTTGACTTCTGTTTACTCCAGTTTCCTCGACAGTAACATATAGATAGAAATGGGATCTGCATTCCAGGATTATTGTGAGGATGAGGTGAGATAATATTTGTAAAGCACTTACGCTGTGCCCAGCCCATAGTTAGCTAGGCACTGCATAAATACTGCTCCTTATTGTTACTGTTATTATCAAACAGGCCTACATTCTGTTATCTAATTCTAGTTCTTTCCTCCTGAATTTGGCTGTGATTTACATCAGAGTTGTGCTGCTACTGAATGACTACGGTTATCTTTCATTTTTACAGAAAAACGTTCATTCCACAAGGTTTGTGACTTACTTCTGTGAACATGTTCTGCCAAACCTCAGCTCCTTGACTACACCAGTGGAAGGCCTTGATATACAGTTAGAGGTAAATTAAATTTCTCTCCTTACTAATGAAATATATTCTCATTTTATTAGTGGCTTTGGATTTAAAATTGTATTTTATAATTACATTTCTATAAGAACATACTTCTTGATACTTACCAGAACAATTTGAACATCTTGGTTAATCAGAAGTTTCCTAGATCATAAAGTACCATAATATAGTACACAGAGAACCTTCACACAGTGTTTTCAGGAAATTAGCATCTAAACAGTGGAAAAAGCACTGCCTATGGTTGAGGTAATTCTGTAATAATGTACAAAGCATAATCAATCACACTGAGTTTGATTACAGTAGCCACAATAATAAATAATCCACCATGGTGCATTATGATGGGTAGTATGATGCAATGAGTAGATAGCTGGCCTTCGAACCAGGAAAATCTGGGTTCCTGGCTTATCTTTGACACATACAGACCCTGTGACCTGGGCACATTTCTTACTCTCTCAGTGCTCTGGGCAACCCTCTAAGAAGACTAAGGCTCACACTTGTATTTGTTCTCCTGGGAATTGCCTATAGTTAAACCACAGGTCAAGTTCCTATTCCATGGTGGTCGACTAAAATTTTAAGTCATTTTTCAATGTTTTTATTAGGCATTTAGACAACACTATCTGTGTTTACAGCTCATGTGTTAACACTATATTAGCTACAAGACAGAAAAACATTTTTTCCTCTTAGGAATTTGCTCCAAGTAATTTTTAAATTACAAGTCCTATTGTACTGTCATAATAGTACTACAAGTACTCTTCCAAGTCTTCTGGTGATGTGTGTTGGGGAAGGGGCCCAGAGTTCTCTTAATTTGGGGCCCTAGGAGCCTGCCCAAGACAGTAGAAAAGCTGATTCTCTTTTGAGGGCCCATCAGCCAGAAAACCTTTTCACCAACCAGTCAGGCAATAGACCTTTATTAATCAACAACTGTATGTCAAGGACCAAAGGATTAGCCTCCAGCTGATGAACTTGGTAGCAACTGCAACTCATGAAACCAACTCCTAAGATGCGAGGGGGGGAGTTGCTCCTATAGATGAAAGCTTCTCAAATAGTGAAATTGTGAATTACTACCAAAACTGTTGCACAGTTCTTCAGGATTAAAAAAACAGCATCTCTTCCTCTCTTTATACATACGCATAGGTACTTTGCCAAAGTGTGGCCCACGGATGTTGGGCTGTGGAGATGGGTATAGAGAAAGGAAACATAGAACCCTGAGAACAGAGATTGTTAGCAGTGATTTAATTTGATAACCAGAGGCAAGTTTAAAGAATAAAATTGTATTGATAATAATATTAGAAAATATCTGTCTGGTTCTGTAAATTCTCTGATTTACGTATAATTGTAAAGGCTTGGCTTCAGCGTACTTAAGGTTTTTGTACTACTTTTTAAAAATTGTTTGGATTGATTCCCACTTAAATCCTCTCCCTCCCACCCAGAGAGTTATGCTTTATCACAAAGAATTTTTTTTTTCTTAGAGGAATAAAAAGGGTTAAAAAAAAAACCCTAGCATCATCTAGCTATTGTGCCATCTATATCCCTTTTTTTAGACAATGAGTAGACTTCTTAAATTGATATGTCCAGCATTGACAGATTTTTAAAGGACAGAATATTACCCTATCTAAAGACAGCAATGAAACTATAAAGACAAATAAAGAGAGACTTAAAGAATTGGAAGAAGATTCAATAATCATGGATGAGTCAGGTTACTGTAATAAAAATGATAGTTCTTTCAGTTAGCCAGCATTTATTACCTATGTTCCAGATAAAGTATTTCAAAATTGGATTGTATATTTGATATAATACCAATCCAAATGTGGGGTGATTTTTTTTTTCTTTTTCACAAAAATAAATAATTATAGTGAATTTTTTTAAAAAACAAACCCATAGTCAATGTGATCTTAATGTCCTCTTAATCAGCCAGGAGAGTTGCCTCATCTGGAGTTTCCTCTACCAATTAAATCACAAGTCCAGTCTCCATCTTGTTTTATATCACCTTTACTGAATATATCCTTCCCCCTCCCCACTGGGAGGAAGACTTCCAACAAAGACTTAAAAAAGGAGAGGGAAACTCTGTGTGTGTGTGTGTGTGTGTGTGTGTGTGTGTGTGTGTGTGTGTGTGTGTGTGTGTGTGTGTGTGTGTGAGAGAGAGAGAGAGAGAGAGAGAGAGAGGGGGGGGGGGGGGGGCGGAGGAGTTTAGCAGACCATATGAATACATCAGCTCACACCCATGAAAATGTCAAAAATAAAGAAAATTCCGTGTTGATGAGTTTTGGAGAAACGGATATCCCCTTTAATTGCAGGTAGAATTACAAACAGAGTCTTATAAAGAAATCTGACAAGACACTCTATAAGTTATAAAATTAGCATATCCTTTGACTCAGTTCCAAGGTTTGGGTTGAGGTTGGAAATTATTTTCTTAGTGCAGAAATTCTTTAAAAGTTTTTTGTCTTGGGCCCCTTCTCTGATAATACTTTTAAATGCATAATGTAAAATATGTAGGATTATAAAGAAAACTGATTATATTCAAAGACAGTTACCAAAGTGTTTTAAAAAAACAAAGTCATGGTCCCCAGGTTAAGGACCCCTCTGCTTTTGCACATTGGGAATAGGTTCAAAGAGGTTTCAGATTATACCCTTAGAATCTGATCAGACCTAAAGAGAGCTAGTTCATTCAGTAGTTTTTGACAGAAATGTTATTTGTAATTGCAAAGTAATTTAAAATTTCCAAATGTCTTAACAGTAGGGAACTGCTTAGATAAATTATAGTACATAAATACAATGTAATGCTATCATGTAATTAAGGTCAATAGGTATTTTATATGTCTAAAAAGACATATAAAATAGTACAAAGCAAAAGAAGGAACAACAAAATTCACGTTATAAGATTCACCATACGAGAGAAAAAGTAAACAGTGTCCTGGTGAATACTTAGAAGAACAAACCAAAAATTTAAGGCATTCATACCTAGCTATATGTTTAAATTCAGAGTTGCAAAGCAAATTTAATTAGTTGTGTTGATAATTGTTAATTTGTAAAATTGTTTGAATTAGTAAATTATGGATTATAACCAAGTATTTAGATTTCTATCTAACAATGAAATGTTTGTTCTAGGTTTTGAAACTCCTTGCAGAAATGAGTTCATTTTGTGGTGACATGGAAAAATTAGAAACAAACTTAAAGAAACTATTTGATAAATTGTTGGTAAGAATTCTTTTTTCCTTCTATTAATATGCAACTAAAATGGATATTTTAATACCAGTTTTCAGACTGAATATTCTCTTATCTGCCAGAATGGAGTTTGACAAAAGGGTTTTCTAGCTACTAACCCTTTACTCCTGAACTGCAGTTTTCACTGGTAGTATTTTCTAGAAGTTTTGCTTTGCTTTTAGGATGAGAAACGGTTAAAAAAAATTTTTTTCTTCCTTTAACAAGTGGGTTTTTTATTAGCCTTGGCTGTTTTTGCCATTCTTTTCTATAATTGGCATTCAAGAGTGGCGTCACAGCCTCGTCCTTTATCAGAAGTACTGTCGTATTTGCTGTTAGTTCACATCCTTCTGGGAGTGTCGTGTGGTCTTGAAATTGATAGTTTGAGCTCCCAGAGCTGCCTTGCCTTACTATGATAGCGCCAGGCTGGGCATCAGCAGCAAGACACCAAGTACAATTAGCAGTCAGAAAAGAAAGTCTTGATTCACATTCAACCTTTCTGCTTTGGTATGTCACTAGAACAGTAACCTTAAGCATGGAGGAGCCTCCCTCCATTGGTGTGGATTGTAGCCCATCAGTGTTTTCTCAGCTGGGACTATTCTTACCTCTGAGTTGCCCCAGATAGCTCCTTTAAAAGATCTGTCCCCTCTTCATAAGAGACATTCTGTGGAGTCTTAGCTTTTCACACGAGAATCGTGTGATCTACTCTGAGAGCCATATTCCTGAGTTAGGAATTAAGACTTTTTGAACCTATGAATACCTGAAAAATAAGGCTTTTTTTAGAATAGAAAATACCAGAAGCTGTGATGTCCACTTGTCAGTCTCCGAGGAGATTGGCTGCTAACCTGGTAATTGCAAGAACCTCATTCCACAGGGTTCTGAATTCTGTTCATCTTTCACCAACAGTGCTTTCTAGACATTCCCAGTTTCTCATTTATGAGCAGATGGTTGCATGTGAAATTTTCTACTTTGCTCGCTTTTGTCCCTCAGGAATACATGCCACTCCCTCCAGAAGAGGCAGAAAACGGGGAGAATGCTGGCAACGAAGAGCCCAAGTTGCAGTTCAGCTACGTGGAGTGCTTGTTGTACAGTTTTCACCAGCTGGGCCGAAAGCTTCCAGACTTCTTGACAGCTAAACTGAATGCAGAAAAACTGAAAGACTTTAAAATCAGGTGACGTATGACTGACCAAAGGGATCCAATCCTCAGACAGCAGGGGAATTATTTTTACTTAATCTCTGAGGAGAGTCATGGCTAGGCAACTACTGTTCTGGTTTTCAGACAGAAAAAAGGCAAACAGTCACCAAGTGTAGTCCAGTGAGCATGCAGCCTATGTGAGGACTAGTGAACAGCTAAAAGAAGCTCCCGAAGAGCCAACAGGGCTTCCCAGAGCAGGGCAGGGCAGAATAGCCTAATGCCCAGGGCCAACAAGGCTATCGGATGTATGAGTGTGAATAGGGAGTGCAGTCAGGCTAGCTTACTTAGATAGCAGTAAAAGACATACAGGAAGTCTCTTAATACTCGTGGGGACAAGATAGGGAGATTTGGCCTAGGCAGTAGTTCAGTTGGATCAGAGGTCAGCAGTGCAGCCAGGAAAGAGAGATTTTGGTGAACTGAAGGTTACTCAACGTTAGTGGTACAGATAAGGCAGGCCAGAAATCGAATGCAGTTGAACTTTGCATTAAAGGAAGGCTGAGGGCCAGAGACAAAGACAATGACAGCTCTGCTGCCCTCTTTACTGGTTTGGTGACATCTAGGATCTTTACATTTCTGGGTGCCAGGTATTAAGAAGGGCACTGAGAGGCTTGGGAGTTTGTCAGATAGTGCTGTCCAAACCCAGGAAGGGCCTAAATGCAAGGGCTGCCTTTGACACATATTGGTTGTGTGACTCAGGCCCCAAACAACCCTCTAAACCTAAAAGGTGCTGACCTACATCAGTAGAGAGGGAGTTTTCCTCTTTTGTTGAGATCACAATTCCACTCCCTTTCCCTGATTGTCCTAAATGGTCTCTGGGGTTCCTTCTAACTTTTTTTTGAGAGTCGATGATTCCTTGACTTAGCATTTCTACTGCAGCAGACTAGAGTTAAATCCTTTTAAACAGGCAGTATTTGGGGAATCTACACAAATATTTCATCAAGGCATCTTCAGTCAATTAAGGAATCAAATCACCATTTCACAAAGATTTTCTGCATTCTGCTTAATCCGTTGCAGGGGTGTCAAACTCAAATAGGAAGGATCCCTGCAAGCATTTAGAAAACCACAAATTAACATTCTCTGTTATTTTGTTATTTTCCAATTTGCATTTTAATCTGGTTTGGGCCTTCTTGTTTGACATTTCTCATGCACTGGACTAGAAAGGAAGGAAACTTATTTTTAAGACCCAACACCAAACTAAAGTTTTTGGTCATATATCAACCACACTACTACTTACAGATAGAAGTTAATCTGTTCTGATTTCTTTGGTTTTAAATGATGTACAGTCTTTCTTAGTTTGGTAGTTATTTTAAAAGTTGAGTAGTTAAATGTTCTCAGGTGCCATGACAGTTCAAGAATTAACAATCACTTCTTTGTATTAGGCTGCAGTACTTTGCCCGAGGTTTACAGGTTTATATCAGACAACTTCGTTTGGCTCTCCAGGGGAAAACAGGTGAAGCCTTAAAAACAGAAGAGGTAAGTGCCAGTCACCTTCCTGTGAAGGAAACTGCTACTGTAATAGCATAACCTTACATCAGTAGCTGAATGTGTGTGTGTGTGGCTCATTCTTTATTGATGTTTTTTTCAGATAGACTTTATTTGGGCAGATTAAAAAAATAGCCCAGTAAACCCCCCTTAGTCCAAGAAATGGTGCTGGAAGATTATTGGAATCTCATGAAATTTAAAATGAATTTCTTATTTTCAGCATAGTATAGTAGAAGGTTATAGAGTAGTTATCCATGTCATTCCTGCCAGATGATCTCTTTGACACTTCTAATGAGCAGGAAGTTTTGTTGAAATACTAGGCTGGTGAATATTTTGTTATATTATTAACTATTAATATGGACAGTAATTACATTATTACTGTGCTCTCATTCAGCCTGAATATTAGTTTGGAAGAACAATAGCAAGGTATATAAATGCCATGTGATAAAGTATAGTTTTTACGATTGTTTTGAAAATAAATTTCCACATTCCACAACATTTAAATTTCCATATCCCTTAAAATCAATAATCATATGTGAAGTAAAGCTGCTCATATAAAGTAATATAGATTACTCTCCTTCATAGTCCTTTTTTAGTAGATTGGGGGAGAATTTCAAATAGACTGCTCGAATAAGTGTTAATAAAAATAGGCCTACCAAAAGCAGTCCCTGGGCTGCTACCTGCTCCAAGACCTCTCCCCATCCAGAGTTATTCACACTCTTCTTTCAATAAAGCCCTTGACAATGGGTACTGTTTGGATTCTTGTTTTTCCTTACCATGTATACAGTAGGTGCTTAATGTTTGTATTTTTGTGGAAGAGATCAGACTGTTAATCTTCACCAGATGAGTCTGTTAACCAGCTTCTCCAGTTAAATAGGGATCTGAGCCACTTCTGTTCTACGCTCTTTTGCCAAAGATCCACTTCACTGCTACAGAAATAGGGCTAAAGGTTTTGGGGTTGTCTTGTTTCTTTTTTCAATAATAGTACACATTAATTTGCGCCAGTTCTTAAGAGCCTGTGACCTTGTTCAACTTACTTTAAATCTAAATTGTAAATCAGGCTTTATTAAGGTCAAGTCAATCAAGATAACAAGAAGGATACCCATCTCTGATGCCACCATGAAAGTTCGGTGGGGCAAAATGAACAATGTAGTTATTCAGGAAGTGCCAAATAAACCTGGGCTAGATTTAAATCAGGGAATTCCCTCATTGTAACAATTGTTCTGGAAGATGGATATGATTATTAGGGTTTTATTTCTGAACTAAAAATATATAAAGACAACTGTTAGAATTGTCACATTGTTTTCTTTTTACAGAACAAAATTAAAGTTGTTGCTTTGAAAATAACGAACAACATCAATGTTTTAATCAAGGTAATTCTTCCCCCTTTTCTCCATCCTTTCTTCCTGTCGATTGTTAAGGTAGAGTATCTGTTCAAATTTTTGTTGAAACCTGCCAAGGTTAGATGTTATTTTGAATAACAAAAAAACGACCAGGTGGATAAAAATATTATGTATATGTTGTTGACGGTATGTGAAGCACTTTCTTCTCAGTGATGCTGCACCTAAGTGAGGTAAAAATAAAAGCCTCATTTTACATGAGACTAAAGGCCCAGGTCAGTTACAGGGAATGACACCTGTCTGTTTAGGACAGGAAGTCACAGTCAGCAAACTTTTAAATCAGCTCTTCTGTGTAGTTATTATTCCCATTTTATAAATAAGAATATGGAGATTCCAAGAGGTTCCAAGGCTTGATGTTGGTCGAGTTAAAAGTGGCAGAGGGAGGCCTCGAACCCGAGTTTTCCATTTCACCATATTTGGCTGCCATTCTTCCTAACCAGAAAGATCAAGGTGTTTATTCTGCATTCGCCCATTTTCCTCCCACAGAAACACAGCTCACAGTCATCCTCTCCTTTATGCCGTTCTTCACATTGGCATTTAATATGCTTCCAGTAGCAATTAGACAACTTCCAGACACCATTATTTTTAGATGTACACCAAAAAGAAAGGCTTGAGCATCTAGTTGTTATCCTTCGCCCAACCCCAATAAAAATTCTGGTATAGATTTGGGGCAGATCTAGAGACCTAATACCTTGTAACAATTTGTTTTATTAAATACTTTATTAACACCAATATTGGACATCATTGAGAGGTGGCATGACCTGGTATATCATCCCTGGAATCATTAGACCTGGAACCCAGCCCTTGGTGCCCCAGGCAGTTGCTTCCTGGAGAGATGACAAAACACTTCTTCTGTTGAATATGCTGGAAGCCAGGCAGTGTGTTGCTGGGTATTTCTGCTGCCATGTTTGATGTATTGTTTTTTGAAAAACTTGTTACACATCCCTGGATGAGGTAGAGAATCAATTAATAAACACTTAGTGCATGCTATGTATCAGGCACTCTGTTAAGTGCTACGGATATGAAGGAAGCAGAAGGCAGTCCCTGCCCTCAAGGGGCTCACAATCTAATGAAGAAGGGTATGTTCAGAAATGAAGGGGACAGAAAAGGAAAAAAGCTTCAGTAAAACTTTATGTAATTAGCTTCAGTGCCTCAAAGTATCATGCTCGTAAGTTGTCAGCAGGATTTTCCTTGTTTCCCCAGTGTGCTTTTATTAGTATAGCACCTCTGTAACTTACCATGTTTCAGAGAGATGTATAATCATAGGTTTTGTCAGGTGAAGGTCTAGGAGCTGTTCATCATTCTGAAGCCTGAAGTGATAGGTTAGAAACCATTGCTTATGGATTTAATCATGAGCCCCATGCAATTGTTAAGCACAACTTAATGAAGAAAAACATCTAGCTTCTGAGTAGCTGAAAGGCAGTATGGTCTGGTGTTTAAAATATTGGTCTTAGAGGTAGGAAGATCTAGGTTCAAATCCTGCCTCAGACATTTCCTTCCTTTGACCATGGGAAAGTCACCCTGTGAACCTGTTTTCTTCTCAGTAAAATGAGGGGATTGGACTAGGTGACTTTTAAGGATGCTTCCAGCTTTGCCTGCTCACTTGACTTTTCTCTCAAATGTTTTCATTTTGAGGCCCTTCTCCTTTTTTAAAGAGATAATGAACAGTTGAAAGATCAAGAAGTGTCTCTAACTCTTGGCTTTGTTTGGGGCAAACTGCCTCAGTTTACCCAAATAACTCGAGGAGACCGCCAAGTCAAGCAGAGACAGATTTATTACATTCCTGCAGGAATGGGCAAACTCAATGCCTGAGCCGCGATAGCTAATACATGCCTTGACCTTTTATAGGAATGTTAGGGGGGACGTCCCCATGCCCACTAGGGCGAGCTCACAATCTAATATCCAATCCTGTCTCACCCAGGGTGCGTGTTTAGCTCGTGATCAATGTATGGAGACATGTATACATGTTCCAGGAACAAGGGGGAAAAGGGGAGGGGGAACAAGGTCAAACCGAAGGAAGAGGGAACGGTGGAGTGACAGTCAGATGTTTCAGATCTCACAGTTCCCACTGACTCCCCTCTCCCGGCCCCCATCTCTAAAGATAAATTCAACTTGAATAACAGGAAGAGTCACTCAGGTGTTTCAGCATTGTTTTGTAGTCGTGTTAATTTTAGAAAGATGACAGAGTCATCTTGAGTCCCGAGTATTGAATTGGTGGGCAAACTCCCCGACCCACTCAACAGGGACTGGGGTTCTGACACATGATGGATTCCAGAAAAAACTAAGATGTAGCTGACAAGTGGGGAGACTGAGCAGAAGTAAAAATACTATTAATTGGCAATAAAACTTAAAGGAGACTGAGAATTTGACAAGCAATAAACTTTTAAACTAACTATACTGGGTCGGGGCTGGGTACCTTCCAGACCCCATCCTCAGAGTTTAATCTGACTCAAATCCATAATCATCTCATACAGCTTCAACACTCAGTGCCTGTGCACCTCTCTCTGAGCCACCTTGGTTTCTTCACGTGTAAAGAAGCCACATAAGGTGTGTGTGATTGTTCTCCTTAATTCTCACAGGGCTCTTTTTGTTAAGAAAGTGCTTTATATACATCAACTCTCCATAGATGTGAGCTAATTCTGTCATCGCCATACAAGAAACATGAGAAAGTTCTGGTTTCTGATTTATCTGCTCATTCCTCGGAGGGTTTGTTTTGATTTTTGAAAATTGACTTGCAACTGAAGAAATTGCCTGTCCATTTTATCTTTTCAGGATCTCTTTCACATTCCTCCTTCTTACAAGAGCACAGTGACGTTGTCTTGGAAACCTGTACAGAAAGCTGAGATGGGGTAAGGAAAGTCTTTGGGGTTAAGCTGTTTTCTTTCTGAACCTGTCAAAATAGGATGCTTAAGTATTCTTAGAAGTAAATCTAAAATACCCAGTTAAATTCTAGTATTCATAATACAAATTTCTTAGAACTAATTCCTAATAGTTAGCATTCAGAATTGTATTTCTTTGGCATTAAGTTGGTTTTCCTGACTGGTCTCTTACATTATGAAATTATTTAACTTAATTTGCAGATCAGTAAATGTCCTTGAAGGAATGTTGTACAGTAATATTAGAAGTAGCCAGGGGGTATGATAAATGGGACATTAGACTTGGAGTCAGGAAAATCTGAGTTCAAATCCAAACACTGTGTAACCCTGAGCTTCTGTTTAACAAACTCTGTTTGCCTCCTTTTCCTCATCTTAAAATGGGAATAATACTGGGACCTACCTCCCAAAGTTGTGAGGATCAGATGAGATGAGATTTATAGAGCACTTAGCGGAGTGCCTGGCACAGAGTAGGTGCACTCTATAAATATTTATTCTCATTTCTTCTCTGTCCCTTAATATCACTAATATAATCTGAACCCTTCACAAAGCATTTCATCACATTTTTCCTGCACAACAATCCTTGGGGCAGGCTGACCAAGCAGTAGTAGTATTGTGCTGTGCATAACTACACGAATTAGCTAGAAGATTCCAATGTAGGCATTAGGTCCTGTCCTCTAATGGGTCTGTCATTTTTGATGCTGGTTTCGGTGACTTCTTTCTTGAGTCGACATGAAGTAGTATAGGTGGATTGTGGGACAAAAGAATAGATCGTTCTTAAGCTTCTTTTTTTGTTTCAAATCTTTCCCTTCTAGTCAAAAGAGGACAAGTGAAGATACAACTTCAGGATCACCACCCAAAAAAGCTGCGGCAGGACCAAAACGGGATGCTAGACAAATATATAATCCTCCTAGTGGAAAATACAGCAGCAATCTGGGCAACTTTAATTATGGTGAGCGTTGGCGTTTGGGTACAAGTAGCACATGGAATTAGGCCAAGAACATAGCACTTAAAATCAAGTGTTATATTTAGATAAGATGACCCAGATTCCCTCAGTGCCTGAGTGACTCCCTGGTTGTAACAGGCAACTTCCTGCCCATTGGGATAGTCTTTGATATGCTAAAATAGAGTTCAGGGAGTTACCACTTCATTAGACTGTTTAGGTAACACTTGCCACTTAAAAGTGCAGTTACCAAAGGGTGCCAGCTTTAAAATCAGGGAGTAGTTTAGGCACTGAGAGAATCTCCCTTAATGTGCTGCGTGCAGAAACTGGCAGTTTGCAAGGTAGCATGTTCCTTTTCACTTGGGGAATGGATTGTTATGGTATTAACATCCATTCTCCAAGATTTGGGGGATGAACATTTTTGCTTTTAAGTGGGATTTATATGAACTGATTTGACATGTAGTAGCAGATAAAGAAAGCTTATTTCTCCAGAGCAGGATCCTTTTCATTTTCCCCTCAAGGTATTTCTTAAAGAATCAGGTGGTTTAGTATTTGATTTGTGTACCTTCCTGGCCTGGCATTATCTTAGTTTCATTATGGGTTAACTTTGTAACTTTTCAAATTCATGATTAGAAGAGAGGGGGTATTATTTCATCAGGATAGGGGAACTCCCAGTGTAGAAACTTACCAATACAGATCTGGACCAGAATTCTTTTGAAAATGGAGAATTACTGGGAACACTGGGAGTTTACATAACTTTTCTTTGGTCCTCACAACCAGATGCGGTGTGAGAAAGGACTTGACCCCAGTTCTGACTCAAAGATCGGCCCATTATCCAGTACATCAGGTTACCTCTCTGAAATACAAGGAATCGTGAGGCTTTCTGTAAAGCCCTTCACATTTCAGAGTTTTTCAGTGCTATCAGGTTGCAGATATGTTTTTCTTTGAGATTTGAACACTTTGCTAATATCTTTAGCCCACTTGTTCTACTCAAAACAGCTCTTAATAAAGTACAAATGAATAGATAAATATTTTAGCACACCCTTATTTTTCCCACCTGTTGTTCTTGCTCTTACCTTGGGGATTTTTGGTGTATATTAAATCCTATTCTTATTAATTTGAATTCATGAAACTGTTACATATGTGCCACTGTATCTTTTTTGAAAGGCTAATGGTTTTTTGATGCCCATTGAATATTAAATATAGAAGTAATTTTATAGTACCCAAAGTATTTCAATTTCTGATTACCAGTTGATGTTAGGCCAACTAATTGTGCACAAATAAAGTGGCACACTGTGTATTACAACTTCATTATATAGTGATAAAACTAAGGTCAGTCTTCTGCATCGGAGGGCATGTTACCTATTCTCCGCACGGGATACTCCATTCTTATGGGGCCTACCTTCCAGTTCTGCACTCAGAACCAGTGTTTCTTCCCTGTTTGCTGTACTACAAATGCCTGAACGAGAGCTAATTCATTGTTCGATTTTTCGTAGAGCAGAGAGGGGGCTTCAGGGGAAGTAGAGGTGGCCGAGGTTGGGGAGGACGAGGAAATCGTAGTCGGGGAAGACTCTACTGAACACATCACATTCTTCAGCGCTGTCACAAGCTTAAAACACTCTTAACCTACCACTCATTGGGTTGCTGGGAATAGCCCTTTAAAGACTGCTGCCTTCAGGTAAAGACTTCAATGTTCTTTATGCCTTTGTATGTCTGATCTACTTTTCTAACGGAATACAGATGTGTCCAAGGAGAAATCACAGCTGTATTTTTGGATGCTTTGTCAGCAAACTTGCATCTTTTGCAGTGTCTTCAGGGTTTATTCAAACTTGGAAACCACAGTGTATGTGGGTGCTCCTAAAACACCTTGGCAGTTTATATATTAACCAGAGAGCTGTTTGTGGCTACAACATGTAATATAATGTAGAGTCTGCTTTGATAACTGATAGAAAGGATTATCCATGAAGGCGGCTCACATCAGTTATGATGTGGTAATGGTTTTCCTCTCCCCTCCATCCTCCTCCCACCCAATATATGGAGAAGAGTGTGCTAGTCAATGTTCACGTTCTTGTTACTTTTCTTTCTTTGAACTGAGCTGCCAGTCACTGGTGCAGCCCTACTGATTTCTCTGTCATCAAAGGAAATATTTACCAGCTTTTTCTTAAATGCAGGCATTGATTTAGTTAATCTCTGGGAATGACATTAATGGGGCAAAGGAATTTGCTTTTACACTGCTTACATAACTCTTCTCCATGTGTTGTGATGCAAACTTGTTTGGAATATGGGGTTTTAATGTTCAGTATAAAAATATGTGTGTGCACATATATATATATGCTGTGAAACATTACTATACAAAACAAATCAATAAAAAATAGAAACACTCCAGGAATGGGTAGTCTATGACGCAGTGATTGTCCTCTTTTGGAGTAAGTTGGTCAACTTTTTTCCCCAGCAGTGAGAGGTTGTGAGTCAGCTTGCACTTAACATTATTGTTATTTAAAAATAAAACTACAAAAAGGCTGCATATTACAAAAACGAACCGTATTTTAGAGAGCCGTTTTGGAAAAATAGAACCAAATGCTAAATCTGACTTGAGAATAGCATCCTTCACAGTGTGGGTGATGTAACCTAGGATTCTGTTGACCAGAGCTTCCCAGGAAAAATTATTTCAAGAGTGGGTAATAAGGAAAAGATGCTCTCTTCGTTTTGCTTTGCCACTTGTGGAATTTTAACTTCTCAGGTTAATCAAAATTCAAATTAAATACAGAATAAGTTATAGAACAGTGGATGAAGCAGATCTTAGGTGACATCACCAGAAGTGAGTTTGAGTGGTTTTCAAATGTCATAGGTATTTTTTAATAGCATAGGCTTTTTCATATTTTTTGGTTCAGCAGTTAGTCTCCCCATTCCCTAGTTTTCACCCCCAAATCAAATGCCTGGATGACATTTTCTAGGTATTTTCATGTCTCTGTGGGGGGAATGGTTTGTGATTCCAATGCAGGTGTCTTCATTAATGTTCATTGTTGTGCTTTAGTAGTTATCACTGCATTGGGGAAAAAGTAAAGCCCCCTTGTTGGTACTACTGCACATTCTCATGGAAAAAAAAGTATTTTTTAAAGGCTAGAATAATGATAACAAGTGAGCAGAGGTAATTGATCAGTTTGGACTGGTGGCAATAATATTCAAACATTCCATAAGCTTCTGAATTGAATCTAAGCTCACTTGGAATCTGGACATAGGAATAGGTACATGCCATTGAGAAAGATGTGACCTGCTAGTCTGGCCCTTGGATTTCAGACCAGCAGGTAGCCTAAAGGCCATTTTGAATGTAGAAACTGTATTGGGACTACATCTTTGTAAATTTGGACATTTTTATTATTTTCTTCTATTGATTTGAAGTACATGTTTAGATCCTTAGAACTGAGCATAAGTGATTTTGTTCGCTGAA